>NC_138238.1:5088197-5208197 GCF_964197995.2 Scardinius erythrophthalmus
GCTTACTTAACATCTTATATAATTTACATTATTAGTGGAAGAGTTCATGTAAATCCTTTTATTTAAATTTTTGTTAACCCCTTGAACATTTTTAACCAATTGTTTATTTTATAAATGGACAAAATAACATTATGTTCTGTATTATTTAACAGTATGCTCTAAAATTTGGAAAGCGAAGTTCTTTTGACAATACAGTTCAACAGGAAGTCTCCATTTGGATAGTTAGTCACTATGTGTGAATGTGTTGGGTTTGCTCTCTTTGCTTTAGTTTGGCGGAGGCAAGTTGATTAAGGGTGATGTTTTAACAGTACTAGGTTGCCTCTAATGCAAAAACTGGCCTGGTGACTTGGCTTTCACATAGTGGATTTTGGCATCCAATGAGTTTATGGCAGCATTCTAATGGGATACAGGGGGAGACAGACAGAAAGAGCAAAAGCGAGGTTGGTCACAGCGAGTGGTTACACAAGCAGGCACAAGTAGAAGAATTGTGACAACCCCCTACTAGCTGTTTCTTACACATGCAGTAGACACACACACACACACACAGCTTGCAGCTCCCTAAATCCCTGAATGAGTTCAGATATATCTAGTTTCCTCTTGAAGAGGAAGTTAACTGACTACATTAGCTACCAACTGATCGAGCCGCTGGTCAGCCAGCATTTTAAACAAAAATCCTAGTGAAACATGACATTTCAAAATTCATTTTCTTTTAGTTTTTCCTTCAGCATAAAATAAAGGCCTTTTTATGGTTTTGTGGGTGACTGGCTGTAGCGACCAAGCTCTCTTTCTTCTTCCTCATCTCGTCCTCTATCCTTCCTCTTGCCTTGTCCGTGGAAAGCTGACCCTGTGTGCCGTGGTCTTTGTGGTGTATTAAAAGGTCACCGTTGCTGGCAGCTCTTAGCACTTGGCAGGACTCTGTGGGCTTCGGTGGAGCTGTGAAAACCAGTCTGTCATAATTCCTCCACACAACCCCAGCACTTCATGTGGAAAGGGCCTCTCACAAAATATGAACCACCCTGCTCTTTGTTTCGCCCTTTTTTCGTCTTTCGTTTTTGCTATGACTCACGTTTCGTTTTCTTTTCCAGCCCTGCAGTCAAATGACCCACAGCAAGGGGAAAATTGTGGGTAAAGGATATATGTTAGATTTACGGTACTGATAAAGTAGCTTGTACTGACAGATGGAGAAAAATAAAATACATGTCTGAACATATATAGTTAATGAAAATGCTTCAGGAAATACTTTGAAGTTGTTTCACTGTGATATAAAAACTTTAATGTATTTTAGTGATTTAGTGTGTCGAATGAACACCCTCTGATCTTGAATTCCAGTTAAGGCATTCTAAACACGAAATAGAATAGAATTAACAAATATAATAACATGTAACAAAATTAAAAATGATCTGCACTTACTAAGTTTTTCTTTACATGGGTAGTTAAATACTTTTGGAAATTTGCCGTCCTGCACTGTGACACGCTATACTTTATCTAAAATGCATTTTGATTCATATTTTATAGTTATGCATGCAGATATTGAATATCGTGAGCCTATAATATTTGTTTAAAATGCACTTTAAAAAGCATTCTTTCCTCACTTAAAGACCAGTAGTGAAGGTTAAAATGATATTCATTTACAGGACCTTAGATACACACATTCTCTTATACATTTATATTTACATTTGTAAATGATAATGTTTATTAAAAAAAAGTGTAGGCCTATGTGCAGGTTATACATCCAACTGCCCTTCTATTAATATTTTTTTCATATTGCGGTATACACATTTATACTATGCACTATAAGTAACAGTCATACCTTTAATGATTTCTATTCTACTTTATTCTTTGTTGACTTTATGATTATCAGATGTAGATTTAGCTTTTTTTACATCATGGATCTTACCCGTCTGATCTTTGTCACTTAATTTGTGCTTTACCAAGACAAAGGGCCGAGAGAATTCATGTGTGTGTTGCGCGTATCCTATTCTTTTTCGCACCTTCCCTGCGTCGGTGCTGTTTCCCAGTTTCTCCACGACACCCTCTTTTCCAGCCTTTTCTGCGACTTCATTTGCACGTGCTGTACATTTCTGAATCCATCGGCAGCCTCTTTTTACCTCTGACTCTCTCTCCGTCTTTCTCTCTGTCACCTTCTTGCATACTACATTAAACCAGGTGTCACGTCATTAAACACCGCTCTTCTCCGTTTGTGAAAAACGTGACCCCCATTTCCCTCATTTTTCGCTCCGAGAAAGAGGTGCCAACAGAGTAATTAACTGCCGTCACATCGGTGTGCGCACACTTCCTGTCAGTGTTTCGTCCTAACAGGGTCTCTCTCCTCACGCTAATGATGTCATTCAGAGAGGGAAGAGTGCGAGAGAAACCCGCTAAGAGTTTACGGCATGTCACGTCTTGTAAGTGGAAACAGTTCATCTCAATGCCAACACGTTTCACTGTTTAACATACTAATACGCACCCCACGATTTGCCGTTATTAAAAATGATCTCTTTTTAGATCCGTGCGCCGGCCTGGAAAAATATGACAATCATTTTGTTGGGTTTGGTTCGTTTAATCGGGAGGCCGCTAGCTGATTTGATTCAATTTGGTTCCGGCTGTAGTTCACTTCCCGTGACAAGCGCTGCAGTGCAAAGGCAGAAAGAGCGGCGGAGAGAAGGATTGCGCTTTGCCGTATACATGCTAACCTAATTGCATCTCAAATGCGCAATTCATTCCTCATAGCCATGGGCTTTTCATTCTCAGGGCCCCGAGAAGGAACAGGAGCAGTTTATATGTAAACTGGAGTCTCTGGCTTTATAAAGTGAATTTCAGCAGCAAATAATACACTCCATATCAAAATTGAGAAGGGTAATAGGAAATTGATTGTGACAATGCAATATTAGAGAGCCATCTCCATAATATTTTATTTATCATAGTTTCCACCTTTTATTGTCAGGGGACCGCTGTTTCATCTTGCTCTGCAAACTGCAGTCTGCAGAGATTTTGACCTCAATATTTTCACTTAAATGAACATACTGTGTAAGGAAGTACAATTTTTCTTTCGCTGCCGGTCATGCATAAAAAACAATTCATTTAAAGCATCTAAATATTTTCGAATTATGGCTAGTAATTTTTGCCACTGTCTGATACTCCAGGGAGGCCTTTGAAATGAACCTATAATTCAGTTTAAGGACTGTGTATTTCAGTCTTTTATGGTGAAAGTAATTTCAGGCTTTCAGTTAAATTGTTGCACCAGATTCTTACAATGCAAGTGATAAGTGTCATCCGATGCACATTATGAAAATTCATTCTTTCTCAGGATAAACAACGTTTTCTTCTACCACCATATGAGGTTTTATTTCCTGTATGCGTGTTTAACATGATTACTCAGACAGTGATTAATAAGTAAATAACATGAAGACAGAAAGAAAGTTCTTTCTTCAGGACTACACAATATCTCATTCAAGATTGCATTAAATTAACTGTATCTTTTTTTTTTTTTCTGAGCAGTAATGAAGGATTTAAGGTTTGTGTCTATAGTAAAATAAAAAATATATAATAAATGACCTTCAGAATTAAACCCACCCTGAGAAATATGCATTATTCACTGGAGTAAAATGTGTGACAACTAACCCCAACCTCTGCTATACAGACAACTGCAGCCGTCTGTTTCCTGTTTGTTATGATCTGGTCACGCCTGGACCAGATGTTTCATGCACAGTGTCATTGTCTCAGAATCACTCACCGTTTCATAATTGTTCTGAATGCATGGGAATGCAAGTGATGTGTTTCATCGTGAGTCATGACATTGGCAGACATCTACTTTTTGTCACTGCGTAGTATGCACGTTTATCATATGGTACTCATTTGCCAAGATGCATAAATACACCTACACATCACTAACAGCATTGCACTTAGATCTGGCAAACAAAACAAAAAATAGAGGAGCTTTCCTCTGCAAAATTCAATTTAACGTCAATGTGACTAATAGATAGATAGATAGATAGATAGATAGATATAGATATAGATATAGATATGTATAAAATAATAATAAAATAACTTTATTTACTTTATTAAAAATAAAATAATAATACAATTATATATATATATATACTGTATATATATATATATACTGTATATATATATATATGAGGAGAATTTTATCATTACTTATTTTTTTACATTTGCATAGACACTGATATATTCAAAAAAATAATTTATTAACTTCAAGATATATAAAAAAATGTTATTGCAGGTCAAAATTTGCTATTGATATTGCAAGTAGTATAGGCTACAGTTTAAACAGTAGCTCCATTATGGGTCCCTGGTTGCTTCTGGAAATGTTAAATTAATTAACGGAGTCACCGATATCAGGTGACCAAATCCTGTTAGAGAGGCTGTTAGATTCCGCTCTTTCCAACACAATGAAAAGTGCAGTTTTTACGCTCTCTGCCTTTCCATCCGGTGTTCTTCTGTCTCTCCTTCAACAGTGAGGCACTTTCCAAGCCTTTTTCCACTTCTGTCCCTACACCCTCGATATCTGCTTTTATTGATGTCGGAAAGTGTAAATCACGTTCTCCTATTTTGTCATTCCAGTCATTTTAGTCACTAAAGGATTACTTCAAGTGACTGAACTTGGCTGTTATCTGTTGGAGTCAGCGGCCAGGTCATCTCAGGGGACAGGAGAACAGGTCCCACTGCAGTGACCTGATCACCATCCAGGCCCTTGGATCCAGCTCGCTAGTCATTTCTGACTGATGTGTGCCGGCTGTCACCGAAACAGCACTTAACAACAACAATGCCATCCGGCTCTGAAGAGAAAGAGAGTGAGTGAGATTGAACTGGACAGGGTTGAACATCCCCTAATGCAAAATTTATAAAGTTTTGAGGGTTGTTAGGTTTTAAAGCACCAGATTAGACCTGATCTACCTTTGGTGTCACTGTGAATTAGAGCTTTTAATTTCGTGCTGGAGGACACAAAGAGAGCGAGAGACGGAGAGAGAGATGGATTGTCACCCACTGTATCAATGTGTCACCTCTCACTTAAACAAAAAGCAGAAACAAAGGCCTGATTTAAGCGTGTTCGATATCCCTTAAGCCCTGACGAACAGAAGCACATGCTAAATTATTTAAACAGTATTAATTCTCACATAGTTAAAATATTTGGACCCTTAATCCTGAATTTTATTGCATTAGATAACAAACTATCAAAGCAAATGGCATCTGCAAACAACCTAACTTTACTTTTCTTTATCATTTTTGCTCAGTGACTTTTAATAATCTAGTGTTTCGATGATTTTTAGTTGAATGTATGATGTCAATTAACCTGTAAAAAAAATAATTTTGAACAGTATATCTGCTGCTTACAAACTTTTTAAAAGTCTATATGGTTTAAAATGTTTTTTTTTTATGCCAACTCACTCAAAATAGTAATGCAAGCAGTACAATACAGTAAAAAAAAAATAATAATAAAAAAACTACTAGTCTAAATAAGTAAGGCATGATTTTGCATCACATTATGCATTGTCTTTAACAGCTAAATATACCTCCATATACATTAATGTATTTTACTATATTTTTACTGAAGCATTTATTATAGGAAAAGTGCTACATGGAAACTTCTGTGATCATTGTGGCAATAAATGATCAAAATCATTGTAATATTCATGGCGTTGCTTAATGTAATGCATTGTGAATATTTTAAATTATATATATATATATATATATATATATATATATATATATATATATATATATATATATATATATATATATAATCTTTCGTGAAAATATTTTTTTGACTAATGCAATGGCATTCAGTCATGCATATTTGCTTGAATGCTTTTTTTTGAGCCATGGTAGAAAAAAAAAAACATTCCTCCCTGAAGATCTTGATCTGTGTATCTAATAAACAGCGGCTATTTCCTCTCTTTCTTTCTCTGGCTCTCTTTCTGTTTTCTTTGCCTTGATTCATTGAGTAGAAAACACACTCCATTGAGTGGAAAATCAGGGGGGAAAAAATCCTGTAACTGATAATGTTGGCTTGGACCGAAATAGGTTTACTCCAAAAATTCCCATGTCGAATGCTCTAAGAATCGTACATAAAAACCCGGCCGGCTCCTGAGGGCAAAGCGTGAGCATCCGCCGTGCTCGTACGCAGAGCCGAGACCTGCAGAGACCAAGAGAAGAACCGATTCTCTCTCTCACTGCAAGCTGGTGTGTTGTTAGCCTATTTATGATGACTATGCAGAGTTTGTAGCGTTTCATCTATCAATAGATGTACTAAACAAGCGATTACTGTAAAGAGCATTACAAGAGCAAGAAAGATTAGAGAAATCAAAAATCTCTGGTGCTCGCCTGCCGCGTCTGGCTTTCTAGCTCTCTTACTGTTTCTCTGAGGGGGTAATTGCGGCGTGTAGCTCTCTCAGAGGAAACGGGGAGGGAATTTTCACTTGCTGCCAGTCGACAGCACTCTACCTGCTGTTTTTGTTGAAACCCTTCAGCTTGGGAGGTGTTGCATCTGCCGCGTTCTCAGTGTTTCGTGCTCGCCGTCCCCCTGGACCAGAGGTGTGACACTTTCTCCAAAACTTTAAAGACTTATGAAGCTTTCAGCTTTGGGTTGAAGCTGTTTTATTGTCTCTACCTGACTGCAAGGTTCCAGCGCCCAGATAGAAATAGAAAAGTGTGTGTTTTAAACGCCTTGATGCTTGTGTTCCAGAAAGACAATATGATTTTGAATCAGTGCATGATTGCATACAAGTCCTTGTATATTTTTTAATGTGCTTGTTTGCTTGTATGCAAAAGTGTTTGAATGTATATATGTGTGTGTTTTGAGGAGATTATAACCCAAATCTGACAAGTGATTATAATTCTTACTGGAAATTCAAGGGTTTATATATTAAATTATCACTTTTTTTTTTTTTTATAATCCAGCAATTTTCCTTTTCAAATCAAAAGAACCATCCATATTAATGATGATTATTTGAGTTAAAAACAAAATTAGTACAACTTGTTTTATAAACTTCTCTCATTCTAAATTCTGATTGGATGAGCCACGTTAAAACATAGCATATACACAACTGTGACACACATCAATGCATTCAATAATAATGAAGCAAGTTGTGATCTTGCTCATTAACAGCAGTACAAGTGATTGCAAAATGTCAGCTTCCACCTCACACATATACTGTCATACCACCCAGCCCTAGAGTATATGTTTGTTTGGGTGCTGTGTTTATATTTCTTGGTGTAGTGTGTGTGTGTATGTGTGTGTTTGCGTGTGGCCTATCCGTATGAATTCCCCGCGGAGCTTCATGCATATTTAAGTCTCTGGTTAAGCAGTACGAAATGTAGAGTACTCTCTTACCTCACATTTTCTGGATTCATAAGCATTTTAGTGGCTCGTAATAGCAGAACAAATAGCCATAGAGGCCAAACAGCCATTATTAAATTCCCCAAAGTAAACGGCTTGACATGGCACTCAGAATCACTGACCTATCCGATTCCCTGCATTTTTAGTGACTCTTTTTTTTCCAGCTCTATCTCTCCCTCACACACTCGCTCGTTCTGAGGCGCTCGCTCGAGGAAACGTGGAACTGCTCTCGACAGACATCCAGAAATCAAAGCTAATGGAAGTGATGGGGGTAATGTGGTCTGTCACTTGTGTGGAAGTGGTTTTTGTGCATTAAGCTGGAATCAGGTACCGCCACATGGCTCTTTTTTCCTGAATTGGATAAAACCTCACAGGACGACAAGCTTAGACACTATGTATTCATACTTGCGGTTTATTATTTGACAAGCTGGACTGTATGTCCAATTATATACAGTATTTGTTTCAAGAGTGAACAGGCATAAATGTATTAATAATTATAATTGAATCATTGAAAAAAATATGTTATTTTTATTACATTATTTTAAAATGAATGACGAGCTGGCATACTGTACATCTAATAATTATAATAGAATAATTAAATATACTATTTTATTTTATTAAATTATTTTAAAAAGTGAAATAAATCATCTTACTATTAACATTTGTTTATTGAAATATTTGTATTAAATTAAAATGTATTATATTAATTAAATAAAATGTATATTCATTTTTAAATGCATTTTATTATTCATAAATGTTTAAATTTTCATTACATTTTCAAAAACAAAAAACATATGCCTATTTTTGTTATTGTTATTAATTAATTTATTTTTATTCAAAAAAAAAAAAAAAAAGAAGAAGATAAATCAGGGGAAAATGCTGTCAATGTATTATTTTTAAAATGTCTGGTCTTTTATCTTTCCTTAGTGCCCAGAGAATAGAATCTGTCAAAATGTTTTGACAAATCATTTGTGTTTGAGCTTGTTTGCATGGCATGTTAAATCGTAGGGCGGTGACAGACCATTGTTAAATCATAATTTTCATTGCTGGCATGAGTTCGCATTCCCAAATCTCCTTAGCGACGTCATCGTTTGCAGATTTGAAACAGATCTCCATCATTACTTCTTTCATCATTTCTATTGATTAAATCATTTGTTACATCAAAGGCCCCGCTTGCCATTAAAACATCCTTGTTTCTGTAACTGGACACATTTCAAGGTTATAATTCGGTGAGAGACAGACAAATAATAAGAAAGCTTAAAAAACGATTTTCTCTGGCCGTTCCCTATGTGTATGTGTGTGCGAGGGTCTCATTGTGTGGATTTATTTTCACTTTCTCCATGTCCTGTTTTATGTTCGGCATCAGCAGTTTTTAAAGGCATTACCTTGTTATGTGAATCTCTGAGCTCAGTTGGAGTCTGTGGGAGTCCTACAACTCAAGATAAAAAATAAATAAATAAATAAATAAATAAAAGTCCAAGTCCAGGTTTCACACAGCAGAAGGAGTCATTCTAATGACTGTCCTATACTCTAGTGGCATCATTTAATTAGGGCATCAGCAAATAGCTTATGAGTTGATTTCTTTGTTTAATAGTTGCTTTGTTCCTGATTTTAAAATCAAAACATGAACATTCATGCATATTTTTGGTATCCCATTGTGTTGATGCATTTTTAGCCTTGGGGGAAGATTGTATGTTTTTGCATTGCATTACCATACAGTGGATGTTAAAGTGGATTACCTTACCTTTAGATGCTAAATGGACCTAAAACACAATAAAGTCTGAGACAACGTGAAATCAGAATGAACCCTATAAGCTTTCTTTATACATTTCTCTTGTTTGGAGTTGGAAATATTGTGCAATTGGCATGATTACATTGCATTCAAGGAGGTACACATTTTATCAGATTATTCATGAATTCCCTGAGAATCGAACCCATGACCTTTGCATTGGTAGCATAGCATCATGAATGTTTTTCTACAGCATGAAGAATGTTTTTCTACAGCTACTGGGAAATTCTCAATAAACTAAAAAAAGTTGTGAAGTGCCATGGAAGTTAATTAAATGGAGGTAAAATATTTTTGTGAAGTTTTAGTTTTGTAGGCCAATAATATTTGTAGATTGTATACAAGTATACTGAATATACTGTATGTTAAATAAGTATATTCAGTGAGAATTGGTCATTTCCGGCAAGTGTCAGTGACAAACAATGAAAAAGTTAAGCAGAGTTCACGTTTATGCAAATGAGCAGTGACGTGCACCCTAGATGGAAATAAATATACTAAAATGAATACATTTATTTTATGCTAAGTATTCTACAAATACATTTTTATGTACTTAATATAAATACCCTGCAATTGTAGTTTTGGCTAAATTTATATACTTAAAGTCTTCTACATTGGAACAACCAATTGTCTACTTAATGTACTTTAGATATCCAGAAATAGTGCTGAGATAAAGATATACTTAAGTTTATTTGATCGAGATAATATGCAACTATTGTAAGAATACTTTAGGTAGACTTTAAATATCTTGCATTTAAAGACTGTTGTTATACAGAGATCATACTATCCTTACTAATAGCAATATTAAAACACATTTTAGGCTTAATATTAATAAATGTGCACAGTTTAATTACAATATTTATATCAGTGTCAAGTGTCAAGCGATATATCAGTAAATGGAGTTTGTAGATGGATTTTGTAGTATACTTAGTTTTAAATGAATGTTTTTTAAATACATTTTGGTATAGGTTTATTTTTTATTTTTTTTTCACAGGCACATTTTAAAGACAACAAATATTTGTCATATATATATATATATATATATATATATATATATATATATATATATATATATATATATATATAATCAATGGTATATATACTGTATAATCTTTTGTAAACTTCCACTTCTGAAAAAAACGTTTCTCAGTGGATACAGTTAAGTTCCGCCCCGTGTGAATATTAATTTTAGGGCTGTTCACACCAAAGACAATAACTAATTATCATTCTAATATGCGAATAGAAACAAAGCCACACTATAATGATAGTGATACAGAGGAGCGATATCATTGACAGCCAATCAAAATACTTATGACTTTAAATAACTCAATCTTTTAAAGTGACAGACGTCATAACTGCAGTGCTCACTTATAATAAACAAAATGTTATCTCCCACTGTTATGGAAGCAAATATAGTTATCTTTATAGTTATGTTGGTGTGAATGGGCCTTTTAACTTATTATGGAAGTTTGGTGCATTGCGAATGCTGTTTCATGCCCATAAAACAACTCCTCTTGAAGTTGTATTATTTAACATTTTCGGACAGTGTTGTGAGAGCATCTTTGTGGAACCGCAGTGGGGGTGTTCAGAGAAAATGGTGGTTTCTATATAAATAAAGTGGCCGCTGTTGTACCTGCCGAAGAAGACTTTAATAGTGCTGAGTGTATATAACCGCTCGCACACACATTACGGGTGGCATGAGGAACATGGTGGCGTCTCGCGCGGTGGGCCTGTGGGAGGCGAGGTAAGTAATGAGTGTTAGAGTGGAAGGAAGGCTTCTTCCGTCACAACAGGGGACACATGCATCCGCCTCCCTCACTATCTGTCCATCCACCCATCCATTTCTCCGTCCACCCATCGCTCCATCCATCTCTACTGCCCCACTGCCATGTGGAGCATGAGGGTCTGCTCACGCACTTTTATATGAGCCGGAGGGGGTACGGACAGTGTAGAAGAGAAGTCAGCCGCTCGCAGAGAAAACGCAAGAGAAAGAGCGTTGGCAAAAATGAAGGCTTGAAGGGAGGGGGGTTGTAGCGAAAATGACACAAACAGGCTGGACAGGGCAGTCAGCCATGGCAAGAGGGAATGATAGAAAGTCAGCCAACAGGATCGAAAGAGTCTTCCTCTCTCCAGCTGTGCCAAATCTTGCTTGGTTATCTCTAAGTGTTGCGATAGGGGGTGGGGGGGAATGCTTCAAGATGGTCTCTGTTAACGCGGAGTGTCTCTGCCATTTCTGAGGCTGGTTATTTATTAAGCAGACACAGACGGTCAGGAATCAGAGGGGGGAAATGGCTGGGAGTGACAGAGCCGCAGATATCACGCTGACGGATGATGCTCTTCGCTGCTCTGATGCGACCTGACAGCTAAAGTGCGCGGCTGACGATGAAGTCGGTCAACAAGTGCTGTATACATTGCACTATGCTGCCGTACAAAGTGGCAATTTTGGATTTCATGCAGATTTACCGAACACGACGAGAACATCTGTTTTGTTTACTTATTCAGACGCCTGGAAAACCACGTCATAGTGAGCACTGCAGTCATTCTTTAGCCTAGTTACTTAGCAAGTGTGAATTAGCCCTACAGCCTAAACAGCTAAAGTGAAGTTTGACCATAATCAGCCTAATGCTTTTCAGCATAAAAGCTATTATGAAGAGAATGATTTTGAGGTTTTAGACTCTTCAGGAAGGAATTATATGCCACTGAAATGCAAAATTGTGTGATTGTTTAAAACAGAGCTTCTACTCACTCTTCTTGGGTTACTGCTCTGTTTGTGATCTTTGAAACAAAATGAGAAGTTAAGCAGAATGTCAGAGCTTTTCTTATACACAGCAAAAGTCAATGGCGATTTATGATGCCAAGATCCAAGATGCATGTGGTATGGTTTATTAAGATAATGTGTATATATATATGATTTGCATCCAAACTCAAATGGTTCATGAGTGTACCATTTGCAACATTTTCCCCCAGTTTTACAGACAAGGCTTAAGCCTAGTCCCAGACTAAAATGCAAGTTTGAGCTATCTTAAAATATGTCAGTGCCATTGTTTTATCTCAAAATACACACCAGTAATGTGTATGTGTGTGTGTGTGTGTGTGTGTGTGTCCTGGCTTAATCTAAGCCCTGTTTGTGAAACTAGGCCTATAAGTTAAAATATTTAACTGCAAATTGAGAAATTACCAGAAATAAATTACTTTAATTACAATCTGTTCCTCATGTTGGCTATTGTGTAACTTTTTAATTGAGTTTTCTTTAGAGTTTGTTAGTAGAGATCCCCAAAATTAAAATAGGCGTGTCAAATAAGGAAGACATCCAAAATGTTTACTGTTGAGGGTTCATCAGAGCCTGGGGTGGGAACACGTGTGTATGGTACATTTTTGTCCTTGGCAGTATAAAGTACCATCCACTTTCGACTTATGTGAAAGAGCAGCTCAGATTCCTTTTGTGTTTCTCAGAGGAAAGAAAATAATACAGAGCTGGAATGACATATTGACAGATTTTCATTATTCCTTTACAGATGCATTGTGGCCTGCGCAACAGTTTAAGTGTTTCTGAGGCTCTTGAAAACATGTTTCTGCCCTTCTAATGTCCATATATCACCGGCTGGACATAGTTTGATGTCAGGAATGATTTGTGTGTCTTTAAATTGACGCACTTGCGCAGCACAAATCTTACGGGCCCGAGCATCGCTCCTCACCAAAACAGATTCTGCGGCGAGGGATGATCCATCATAAAACAGAAAACAGCACGATTAGCATCTCATTTTCCTGGCCTGAACCCCCTGGGTTAAAGCACGCCCGTAATCACCTGTGAGCCAGAAGAAAGAGAATAAATTGAGAGGCGCAGAGGGGAGAAGAGGGGTGGGACGCTTTGCCTCCCGTAAGGGGTGAAATGTTGTCAGCTTCAAAAAAAAAAAAAAAAATGCATCACACACTTTGTTATGAAGAGTAATACATTTTCCGAGACCCGATCGGGTCTCGCATATTGACGTGACTCTGTAGAAATTTTCACACTACACACTAACAATGAATTTTCTGTCACAGCGACTTAGAGGCTCCCGGGTTGTTATAAAATGACGTCTGCCAGTCAGTGAAGTCGAACCGCGGCCTGTAGCTGAGTGGCAATAATCTCCTGGCGGTAATTGCTTTAAGTTTAGGAGGGGTGAGCGCTACACACTCCTGGGGGACTCCGCATCAAATAATTTATTCATAAATTGCGCACGGGCTGCACGCAGGTTGCACATTGCCTGAGCTGGAAAGCGTAGCGGAGTCCTTACATCAAGCCGCAGGTTCTTAACAATGCTCGGTCTCACTCTTGATTGGTCAAGCACCAAACCTCTTAGTGTGAGAGAGGCAGCGTGCATCTCCCCTTCTGTCTGCGCCTGGCTTTTTCAGAACCGACGCTTCAGCGAACACACGCTCGCACTCGTGTGCATGCACGCACGCTGTCCTTCTTGTGTATTAGCAGATATATGCATGTTTTTCTACCCCATTAATTCAGTCAACATACAATTAATTCATGCCAAAGAGCAGCCCCCTCAGGTACAGCGGGCTATTTTGGACAGCGAGGTTTGTGGTGCACAGAAATTGGGACTGTCGCATGCCTGTAATGCCCACAACGCCTCTGTGTTGGAGTGATGGAACTGGAGGAACTTTATATGCTTCTCACAGGCAATTTTCCTGTTATATAATATTACTGAATGAATCATTATAGAGTCTTGAAAATAAAGGTTCCAAATGGGGATTTACACAGTGATGCCATGGAAGAACCATTTTGAGTTTCCCACTTTTTAATGGTGTTAATAAAGAAGACTTTTCCACTTTAAAGAACATTTTGTGCAGTAGAAAGTGTCCTTGAATGTTAAAGTTTCTTCATTGATATGATATTTTGATGTCATTCTGGTTAGGCTTTGTTCTGAACTTCTAACCACATTAAACGCATGCAGTAATTTCAGTTTGAACCACTTATTGTGCAGAACCCTTCCATTTTTTTTTTTTTTTTTTTTTTTAATTTCAGCCTTGTTAGCAATCGATTTTTTTCTATCAAAGTATTTTGTAAACTTAATATCATTTATTTTAATAACTTAATTTTATTTATCATTTTATTAAATTTTTTACATAATTCACTATGCATATTCAACTGGGATTGGAGAAAACATTAACATCCAAATAATTGCACACTTAAATTTAAGTTTACAATTTTTAAAATCTCCTATTGACTATTCATTCCGCATTCAAGATGCAATAATATCACACTATTTGCATTTTGAATTGCAATTGGTCTTATTTATTACATATACTGTTTTTGCATACTTCTTATCTTTCCTGCAATGCAAAGGTGGAATTATATGACAATTTTGATTTATTTGATAACTTGTGGTTTCTGCTCACCTCTAGACTAGAACAATGTAAGACAGAGTAAAAATAAAAGTAGTATGTATTGATTGTGTTTGTTATTGCAAATCGAGATTAATCTGCAGTGATGAACAGCAGGGAAACGAGTCGTTTGCAACCTGCATATACTGATCAACTGCAGGTCTGTCTGAAGAATGATGGTAAAATGAAATGGGTCTCATATATGTGGTGCTGTATAAACCAATTTACAAGAAAGACACTTAAGCGACGTGTTACTTATTCATGAGCTTGTAGAAGTTAATGGAACAAATATACCAGATTCACCTCCTGAAATGTGTGAGGCATATATAATTCAAGAGGTTTAGCTATAATGACAACACAGCACCGACTGGACACAACATAAAATTAGATGTGTATTGTGAGAGACCTCACACACAAAGACATCCCAGAGGACCGTTTTATTGCTCATAGGTTGCTCTGTCATAGCTTGGGAGACTTAATGGAGTTCTCAATTATGTGTCATTTAACTTTGTCTCAGATGTTTCTCCTAAATCTCCTTAGGGGAAATGAAATGAGACACAAATGAGACAATTGTTAACATAAGAATATAAAGCTATTAATCAGATCAGTTGGTATTGGGAAAATTTAATGAGAAATGTTTGAGTCCACATTGAGATTGCAGACTTTGAAATCTTTGCTAATCTGGGGTGCGTTCTCCGATAACGTTGTCTCTTAGCGCGCTACGAAGACTCAAAAGGTACACCTTAACTACAGGTATACCTTTCCTACGTGTGTTCTCCGAACTATACCTTAGGATGTTGCTTAAGGTAAACCTTCTTAAGTTCGACCTTAGCAGGCGCTGTCCATGGTGGAGGCGCTAAATAGGTTGATATCGATGCCTCGATGATCGATTGTGCGCTCTTTCCTTCACAGCGGTATAGGTAAAGTATTGAGAAAACAATGTTAGTTATAAAGAAGCGTTTTAGAAATAGTACAAACTGCATTTATCGGGGCTCATTGAAATATGTAAATGCAGAAATAAATATGAGTATGTGTTTATAATTTAGCAAGTGTGCAATCCCAAACCCTCACGGCCATAAGTGTGTTAATTTTCTCCACAACGTATGCTGATTATCCACCAGCCATGTAGTTGACATACACTAACTGGCTCCGCGGACGGCACCGTCTTTGATTTAAAACAAGTACTCGCTGTCTCGCTGCCATAGCTATAAAGTTTGTGCAACTCATCTTTCTTTATATAGACTCCTAAGCCTTTTCTGTCAAATGGTTCGCCAGCTGATGTGCCTTAGGATAGTAATTAAAAAAGCTAACAACCATTAGTGTATGGAAACTTTATTAATGAAAACACTTCCATACACTGGGTGTATAACAACTTAAGTATTTTATGTGTAAAATTTTAAAGTAAAGTAAAAATGTAATTTTAATACTAAATCAGATTTTATATTAAATGTTCATATAAAATTTTCTATGTGTAATTAAACTGCGATGTAAAAAAGCTTTTTGCGTAGTGGTGACCACTAGCGGTATGAACCGTCAGCAGCGATAAGGTATAGCTAAGAGCGCTCCAGACCAACCTTACGAACGTATGACTTACAGAAGGTATACTTAACTAAGAAGGTTTCGGAAACCACGTATTAACGATAAGGTACTTCTTAAGGTACAACTTAAGAACGACGTAGCGTTAAGGTAGTTTCGGAGAACGCACCCCTGAGCAGTTTGAGACATTGTAGAGATCTGTTCGAAAAAGATTAAGGGGTCTAAGATGAGTCTGAAGTATTTTTAAATTTCATAATCTCATCTATGAGGTATTAAAAGATCTCATTTTCATTTTTTTTTCCCTGCAAGATTTCATCTTTTATAGACAATAGCAAATAATCATATTATTCACAACAAATATAGCATAGCAGGTTCTAATATTTGTATGGAAATCTTCTCATAGATGATTGTCCTTCATACAAGGTCTTGTAAGGAAACACATGGTCTTACACAGTGAAGGTCATTAGATATTTCATGACCTTTAGTGCTTAAAGGGTGAAAATGGATCTGGAACACACTTTTACGTTAGGTGTGAAGTGTGTGTTGTTTAGTGCATGTGTGAGAGTTTTAGTGTGTGTGGGTATTTGGTGTTTGCAGAAGGACATTCATAGTGTTTATGTTAGTGATGTGCAAGGACATAGAGGTATATGAAATAATATAACTGACTTATTTATCATAAGCATGCTCCCACAGTGAAGGCTGTTCCCGGAGGCGAGCAGAATAATTGTGTTGCCTCCCAAGAAGAAGTTTGTTTTGGCCACGTTCTAAGGCAGCATCACATGTATCTTGGAAGAAAGTACAATCCCAGAATGCCTTACGACAAGTTGAGTGACTACTGTATATACATACATTTATTATGATGCTGTTTAGCTGTTAGTTAGTTTAAAAGTTAGAGCTGCACAATTCTGCATAAATTTAGTTTATGATTCTCCCATGATTCTTACTAGACAACTAAACATGTAATTAGAGGTTCTGACAAAATCTATTTAAAACAAATACTTTGAATTAATTATTTTTAAAAATCAGTTTGAATTAATGATTCAATGACTCACTCATAAAGACGTTTTTGAAAATCTCTTGAATGAATGATTCAATGACATTTTTTTTGTCACCATCTGGTGTGAAGATGTACTTGATACATGTTACTTTTACTGATTTTTTGTGATTTTCTGTATTTTGATCGCTAGACATCAGTGTTTAAATGCAAACTAAATTTGTATCCAAGTATTTCTGTGATGATTTTAATTATTGTAACAGAAATAATGATACTGTGTGCTTGAAAAGACTGTTTGTGAAGCTGCTTTATACCTATACATGACAACTGCTCTCTCTGTGAGCGGTAGCGCAAAGGTAGATTTGAATCGGTTTGATCGTACTTGTCAAAAATAAATGATAGCCGAATCATTGTAATTTAGGAATAAGATCGCGTGGGTGTTTGAATGGAGATTGTGATCTTTTGATTAATCATGCAATGATTAATCATGCAGCTCTACTACATAGGGAGTAGACAGCAAGGCAGCTCACACACTAATCTATATAAATGACTATCTATATAGATCAGTGAACTCACTAGATTTTAAAACAGAACAATTGTTTTTTAAATACAAGAAGTGTATTGCCCGACTCTGCAGGTCTGTGATATGGTTTTGCTAACAGCTTAATGAAACATTAAATAATCAATTTGTTATAAAAAATGTCATAGTATTTCAGCAGAGAATATACACTTTATCTCCTCTTGTAATAGATTGTGAGAACATTTGAAAACGTAATTCATTTCCATTTCTCTTCTGTGAAATATTAAAGTACAGGAAACTTCAGGGGTTTCCTTTTAAAACCTGAATCCAATAACTAATGGAAGTTATTTTACCACAGCTAAACATACTTACACCAACTCTCAGCTCTATTCCTGCTATGCCCGCTACTATTAAAAACCATAAACTATATGAAGTGTCAGTTTCTGGGCGAGAACAAAGCTCTCTCCCAGACCACTGAAGGAAGAGAATCGCTCACAGAACAGTGTCGAGAGCTTTGGAGTTTAGGCGGGTATTTGTACTAGATCAAGCACAGTATAAAGTATTTAAATAAATGAGCATTAACAGCTTTGGTCATTGTCCTCATGTTTATGCATGAGGGATGTAGTTATCAGGCTGGATACTTGCAGAAAAGATAAGAAAGAGGTGAAAGAAGATGGTTGAATACCTTTGTTTCACAAACAAAGTAGTCAGAACTACTGAATAATCAACATTTCATCACTTATAATGCACTAAGAATAGATGCATACATTAAATGTGGCGCATGCATATTCATATGGAATGTAGCCTATGTAAATAATTAGTCACAAACAAGAAGGCTCTATATTGTATGCATGATATGCTGCTAATGTTCATCCTGAAAACTTTCTATTAATCGGCAGTCAAGTACTGTAAGTTGACGCTCATACATAATGAATTGTGTTCAAGCCTCTGGGGCCTAACATGGAAAAAATACAGAAAGAACGAATGTGGAAAATACAAGTAGTGCTTGCATCTGAATAAGATTTAACCTGATCGCTGTGCATATTGTAATTGTTTTTTAATCATCAGGGACTAAATTATTCATTTGCAGTCTGAACAGGTTCATAGTAGAGCTTCTGGTGTTGTTTTTTCCCAGAATTCGACTGACATTTATTTTTGTATAAATCAACCGCCAGTTATTCATAACATCTTTCTCTCATTGTTTTGGTTTATTTATAATAGATGTATTCAGTCCCTTGAACATTCCGATCAAGACATGTTGGCAACGTGTCACTTTCACTTGGCAGCATCATGTTAGTTTTTGGTTCAATTTTTGGTTTCTCTGAAATCTGGAGGTTAAACTCTTTTTGGGCATTGAAATGTGCAACTACGAAAACTAAAAAAACAACAACCAGCAGACTTAAGAGAAGAAAGTATTGTTAGAAACAACAATGACAGATGTACAAAGCGAATGTATTTAGTGAAGTTATGCTTCCATTTAAATACGATATATACATTACCATTCAGAAGTCTGAGGTCATAAGCTTGTACATGCTCACCAAGGCTGAATTTAATTGATAACAAATACAATAAAAACAGCAATGTTGTGAAATATTATTACAATTTAAAATAGCTGTTTTGTATTGTAATATATTTTAAAATGTAATTTATTCCTGTGATGGCAAAGCTGAATTGTCAGCATCATTACTCCAGAGAAACACAATCAATCAAATATCATGCTAATGTGCTGATTGGCTGCTCAAGAAACATTTCGTCTTAGCATCAATATTGAAAACAGTTGTGCTGATTAATATTTGTGTGTCCCATTGTACTTTTATAATGAACATTATAATATTTTGCAAATATTATTTAAACAAAATGTATAAATATATTTACTATCATTT
Organism: Scardinius erythrophthalmus; assembly: GCF_964197995.2. NCBI lineage: Eukaryota > Metazoa > Chordata > Actinopteri > Cypriniformes > Leuciscidae > Scardinius > Scardinius erythrophthalmus. The sequence goes on from NC_138238.1 coordinate 5,107,647, forward strand.
TTGATAAATGTGTCATTGCTGAATAAAAGTAGGCCTATTCATTTCATCCCCCACAAAAAAATTACATTCCCCAAATTCGTCCACATTTTGTCACATAGACCAACTCTGGCGATAGACAAATAAAACTTTTATAGGAATTTAATACAGATCAAATTACGGTTCATACATGTACAGCCAAACAGTATTCAGACACATTCAGTCCCCTGAGGGGCTTTAATTCCCTTCCTTTAAACACTGGCCACAGTCTCCACTGGCGAAAGACTCATTCACCACCAAACGCACCCAGAATCCCATTCCACAACTCCACTTACATCACGATGGCCTCTCCCTCATTGTGCCACAGTGGAGTGTTTTATAGCGCCTGGACGGCACATAACACTGGCCAGTTATGTGGGATAGTTAGCGGTTAGCCGCTGCAAGTGGCCATGTTGGTTTTGGCTGGGTGCTGCATAATTTTTGGCACAGGTGCAGAAAGCAAAGCAAGCTCAACTCTTGACATTAGTTTGCTTAAAGTGTGAGCCCATACGTACAGCTTTAAAATTTCAATGAGCCTTTTGTTTGCTTTGAGAGGTCAGATTGGCAGAGAAAGGGGAGGAGCGGGTACATGCTAATGGACAATGCTAAACATTCCTTGTCCGTCAAGTCATCCTGGGAAGTTCCTGTCAGGGTTATGCACAATTCAGAATTGAATTGAGAATGCCTTGTAAATCAAAATTCAGTTTTTGAGTTTGAATTGAGGTGGGAGACAGAATGCAGAGTTGCAATTTTGAAGCAGAATTAAAATGAATACAAATTCATTCCATTTGTAACTAGAAAAGCAATGCTTTTAAAACTTTTGAAAAAAGTTTGATTTAGATTTTAGAATTTTGATGAAAACAGCATCTTCTCGACTTGTCAACAACACAAACCAAACTATTCCAGGCCTCAGCTACAACTACAGTGTTTAAGGGCGGCTCAAAGTAGATGTTGTTTGCGGGCAGCCAATGAAGATTGGCATTATGCAAATTTGTTACATTGTTACATAAAAGGACATTAGACTGAATTTCCTATGACTCGTTTCAGCAGTTCAAAATTCTTTCTTTCAGGAGACAATAACTTTATTTGTCGTGCACTTTGATCTTTAAAAATTTCCAGACCTTTTACATTCACATACAGCTATATTACGCACTGCATGAAAGGTAATATATACACTTCTTGGGACATCTTAAAGTGATAGTAGTAAAATTCTGTCATAATTTACTCACTCTCATGTCATTCCTAATCCGCATACATGCATGAAAATGATGTTGAAAACATGCTTTTTCTTTCCATTCATGCAGTGGAAGCCAGTGTTGTTTGAACCCCAACAATCTTCACAAAAATTCTGCATTCAGCAGAAGAAAGAAAGTCATACTGGTTTGGAACGACATGAGGGCGAATAAATGATGGCAGATTTTATTTTATTTTTTTGAGCGAACTAACCCTTTTTAACTATGGCCAAAACCATTTGCTTCCATCATGATTCTTTAATTGACTCTGAAACTCAGAAAGTGGTTCCCACAGTTCCCACTGGTAATGACGACATTTTGGTGTGCTCATTTTTTAAATCATGTAAGCGTACTTACATCATTACACCAGGCATTTCCTACACAAATGAAGGCGAGCATTCAGGTTGGAGCAACTGCAGACACGTCCATTCCTCTTTGCACCTTTTCCTTTTCTGTGGTGAAGAAAATGGGTGACATGCAGTTAGACCCCATGTTGTGGTTAAGAATTTAAGTGACTTTCCTTCACCCCAGATCGACCACACAGTTTGATTTGCTTCTCAATGAGAAGTGCATATGAAAATAGTCTCCGGTCTCTGCGTTCCAGCAGCTGCTGTGGGTTTTTTCGCCGTCCCCACGTTACAGGCTGACCTCTGCACCTCTCTCTCTCCTCATCTCCATCAAAAAGACAGATGGTGGTGTCGAAGAACCGCAGCGGCAGGCGTTTATAATTCAACAGCTTTTTTTCCCGCTATAATATTAAAAGTTATTTTGAAACTGTGAAGGTCTGTAAAATTATTACTGTCTCACTCTACAGGCCGAATGGAGAATCTCCATGACGAGGTGACAACTTATCATATTCACATCCTCCAGGTGCCTGCGCCTGTCAACAGAAAATTCAAATACTCGTGATTGGCAGGCTGACATTTTTACAATCTCAAGTGAGAATGTATGTGAGGGGAGAGCGATGCCTCCCAGAAACACTCAGGAACGCTGCTTTCCTGGTTCCCAGAAGACTCCAACAGATGCACTTTAATTCCTCAACACTTCATGTATTAGTGCAAAAAATAAAGTGTGTGAAAGCAAGGAATGATGAATAAAGCTTTATTTAGCAGAGATAAATAATGCCCACACACACACACACAGTCCTTACAAAAATGTACCATGGTAACCATGTATCCAAGTCAGGGTAGATGCCATGTTTAATGTTATAAAAATGAACAAAGACATTCTCATTCAAAGGAGTGTACTGGTCGGTGTATACAAATATTCTAAAATCAAAAATCTTTTGAAAACATATGTATGTCTATCCCTCACAGCTTCATTTTCATTCATGCCAAATTAAATATGGCTGACTAGAGTTTTCACCAAAATATACCTAATATTTTACAGTACAGGAACTATCACTGTTTCAACTTCTGATTTGTGATAGTGCAGAACTCAGCACTGGACAAAAATGCCAGCGTTTTGAGACATTAGCTGATTTTAACTTAAAGACTTCTGATGGGCCATTGCGTTCAAGAAATCCACAATTTGGGATTGGCTTTGTGATTGGCTGCATTGCTCAACACTGCATAAACACATTGTAAATAGAAACCTTTGATGTTCACAAGAGCTCAAACACCAAACTGTTTCGTCAGTATGCTATTATTATGAAGAAAACTGATCCTAGACCAGCAGTTATGGGCAGCTTTTACCTCTAGAAGCAATCAGAAGCAGCAGCAGTCAGTAGTTTGGGTGAGAATATTCCAGGCTAATCTCAAGTCCGTGGCAGCCTATGATGTTTTGTTTAGCAGAAACTATTGTTACCATGTTCGCCCTCAGATTTTAGGAGGTGTAATATTAATTAATTACGATTCCGCAGTAAGAACAATAACTGTTGTTTTGTTTGAAACTGTGGTTACTATGATCTTTTTTTTTTTTTTTTTTTTACCAAAGAATGTCTATCCACAAAGATGTTTAGGAGAACCCATATTAATTAATTTGGGATTTCCAGTAGGAATTATCACTTTCCTCTTATGGAAATGGTGAGATTGAAACTTACTATTTTTTGTTATTTTAAGGTTGCGCTTTGATTTTGAATCACAATGGTGCATGAAATTGAATTTGCACAACTAGATTGGCTTGCATAGATTGTTTTGTGTAACAGAAACTATTGTTGCCATGTTAACATTCCTCATAGATTTTAGGAGATGTCATATTAATTCATTATGATTCAACAGTAGGAGCAGTAACTGTTGTAACTATAGACCTTATTCAGAGCAGCGCCATGACAGGTATGAAAGTGAGGCTGTGAGAGAAAGACTTGCCGTGTAAAGCTCCTAGATTACTTACAATTTTCCACATCTTACATTGTCCGGAGTTTTTTGTCAACTGAAATTTCTTGGAAAGATATTTTTCCAGTGTTTCATGAGCAGAGCAATCCAAAAACACTTTAAGTAACAGTACATCCCATTGAAGAGATGCATGTCTGTCCCTCTCAGCCTCGCTTTCATTCCCATTAAAAATCAAAGATGGCGCTGCTGTGAATAAGGTCTATACTGTATGGTGTTTTATTTCAAACTAAGGTTACGATAATGCATTTTTTCATAAGTATAAGTCCGAGTATAGACGCATGTGTGTTCTCTCATGCATTTACAGCAATGAATGTAACTGACTCTGGACATTTCTGTGCTGATCATATTTGGTGCATTCTTGTGTTATTAGATAATAGACTCTCATTTCAGGCTGTCTAATAAAAGCTCAAACAAACCACAAAAAAAGCATATAAGCACACGTTTGAGTAAACCTTTGAGTTTGCTTTCCTGTCATTAGACTATGAATTGCCTCTTTGAAAATAATGACTGCAGAGACTCCAAATCGTTTTAAAAAGAAAATATTGAAATGGGTTTAAGCTACTTAGGATGAATGGCAATTATATTTTAATATTCAGCCGAGCATATTTGCGTGCAGTGGGTGCGGCATGCATAACGCATGTGTGGTGCTGGTGGCCAGCTGCGTCTCGCTAAGAGAGCTTTAGTGGCGGGGTAATTTAGAGGAGAGCAGACCTGAGTGATGGCATTCTCAATGAGCAGGTAATCTACTGAGAATTTGTCTATGGTTATGAGCTCCTCGCCTCAGCCTGGCAACACAGAAAATACATCAAGACCAATTACGATATCAACTTTCAGTCTGATACCCTTGCCACGCAAGTGCATGTATTTCTGCCCCAGGCATTTCAAATTGCATCTAATTTGAAATCTTTGGGGTTTTAATTAAATTTTAGAATATATGGAATTCTTCATTAGTACCTGCTCTGAATAGGAGATTATGTTGCTGCTTCTGTCTCTCTCTCTCGTTAAAGTGCGAGTTGTGTTTGCTTTCTGACTGGCGGTTTCTCTGTCCAATTGAGTCTGTGTCAACCTTGAATCGCTATTATCAAAAAGATTATGAATCCATTGAGAAATGGGATCCTCAGTGTTTTAACGTAATCTTACGTTTCTCTTAATGATTTGCAAATTGTCTCTCGATTATAAGACGTACAGACTGTTTCTATCTTAATGAAACTGAAAGCTATTATCTGGATTTCTGTCCGTCTTTTCCATACAGTGATTCCCTCCAGCTGTGAAATATTAAAACTATTAATGTGGTTCGATGTGCTCAGTGGTGCTATATATCAGAGAGGGTGGCTTAAAGGCTGTAATTTGTTCTGAAACTGAGATATACTAGTTAGCATGCAAGCCTGTTGAACACCTCAGAGGTGTACATACTCCAAACCTCAGTGCTTCATCTGGAACTGGAATTATATTATTATAGCCGGCTATAAATATTCTGATAGTTTTACCAAATTTAGCTAACTTTCTTAGCATTTTTAATGTGACTTTATATTTTATGATTGTGGCTTAATTTCTCATTTTAAACTTTGTCTTACAATTACATTTTATTTTTTTATTCTGACATTGAGTGAAGTCTACACAATCCAGAATGCTACAAGGCAGAAAATTGAAATCCGTAGTTGGAAGTGCCCTCCAAATGTTTGGAAACGCTATGTGCAAAGTTTGAAATGTTATTATCCAACGGTTTCGACAATATCACCAAAATCCTTATCATTTATTGGTGTAAATGCCTTAAATTAATTTGATGGTCAATGATCATTGAGCAGCAGTAATTGTTTTCTTTTTGACAATATCAACATTTTCAGCAGCCATTATGATGCCTTCAAGTGCTATCGGAATTATCATAAATGCTATGTCCTAGTTAAAAATTGGACATGAACGCCCTCTCAAGTGTTACAGTATTTATCACTGGGAAGTTTGGGGATCATTTTGATACCCAAGTTGTGAGTTTTTTTTTTTTTTTTTTTTTTTTTTCAAAACAGCTACATAGCAGTGTTTTGTCGTGTTCTGACATGCTCTGACATTTGTGCTTATTTCTGTTACTTGTGACATTTTCATGGCTAAAGTCTAATTACACTGTATCCAGCACAAACTCTGCTACAATAATATATCAGCAGCATGTGTGTAAAAGTTTGTTGTTTTGAGATAATGACATTTATGCGTGGTTTGTGAAAATACAAAAAAAAAATTCTCACTGAAATAAGGTCATGAAACCCATACTGATTATTTCTTCACAAGACTTTTGAAAATTGTATGACGTAGCCTAGAATATTTGCTCTAAAACTATGTGAAAATCACCCTGACTGCTCATTCAGATAAGACAATATATTGATTTAAAATTTTCACACCTGAGAAAGACAAAGACCCTCCCCTAACGGCCCTATTAGGAGCTATCAGGCCCTATCATTCTGAGCAACCTTGCACAAAGAATGAGGAGATTTAAAAAAGAATGGCTTTTAGATTTTTTGGATTTATTTACAACACAACATAATCCAAAGATACACAACAAATGACAAAAAAGCACTCATTGAAAACAATGAGACAAAGACAGAGACCTTTGTGCCATTCCTAAAAACATTGTACATACCTTTCATTTCAAGGTGTTTGATTTTCACTTTACCATGTTCATGTACAGAGACTCATGTGAATGTTGAAGTCAGCAGAACTCAGTGGCATCTGGGCCCTGAAAGAAAAAAAAGTGAACATACTGATATCAAGAGAAAGGCCTGCACGATTTTGGGAATAAATTTTAGATTTTTCTGGTTAAAATTGCTTTTTAAAATTCACAGAATACACACACACACACACATATAAATGTTTCCAACAATATATAATATAATGAACACCAGGTTTGTTGTGCCTTGTAGGCATAGGCTATGCACAGTGCTGCATAAAATAATAATAACAATAACCTATAGCAGCCTATAAATCTTCCAAAATATTTCAGTAACAACTAAGCTAGAGAAAAATATATTGATTATCATGTTACTTCAAATGTTTCCATTCGTTATGATGATATGAAATGAGATAATAGTAAAAACATGAAGCCGTTTGGTGCTTTTCAAACGCGATCGCGATCCAAAATATGATACATTCAAATGTGATCACGCTCAAATATAAAACATTATGGTTACCATATACATAGTCTCAGCCTCAGACGTCACGCCCACGGAACGTTGGCTGAACGTCTGATGCATATGGCACACTTTTCTGGAAACACTTCAGGAGTTTCGAAGTCGCGAACTGATTGGTTGAATTCTACAGGATGTCCGGGAGACGTGTGTGTCGCATTCTTTATCGGCCCGCCTGGAAACAAATGCTGTGATGCCAAAACCCCTCGTGGAAGAAGAAAGCCGTTGTGTTTACAACTGTGACAATGAGCGCTTGCCAGGATCAATTAAACGCTGGATTTTCAAAAAGTATATCAAGTTCGCGGCTCCATTGTTGCAGTAAACTTGCACAACGTTCTTGAATGAATAATTTATTAGGTGCACACCGGTCTGTTATTGTAGGGACGTCGACATTATATTGCCACGGCCCTAAACATGACGCGGAACAAAGCGAACTGTGATTGGTTGCGTTACATGTCAGTCAAACGTCCTCTTGGGCGGTCCTTGGCCAAGAAAAGCTGCGATAGAGTCCGGACCTTCAGCCGTCAGTCTGAAGGTCTGGCTACGCGAGACTACCATATACATATCTACATTTGAGCAGATATCCACAAACACAGTAACTGTAAACACGGGTCTAAATATTATAATATTCACCATATATCTAGCAACAGTTCAACTGCAATGTGAAATTTATGCAACAATAACAAACTAATATGTAAGAATTTCTTACCTTACATCTTTCTTGTCTACAAATCGCGTTCTTCTTCTTCTGAGGTAGCCTAAATCCAATGTAAGCTCACGGCACGTCTTTCAAACTCGACGAAAAGCAGAGACTTGTGAAGTGTTTTGGTGTTTTGTTTTTGAGGTAATGAGCACGTTCGCATTCCATGTGGAGATTTGCATGTCAATCTCTTTTGTGCGAGTGGGCGTGTTCAAATTAAAAATAATTAGGAAGCGTTTGAGAAGCTGGACATCTTGTTGGTTTTATACAAATTACTTAAACAGAGAATATTTGTTTTCAGTTTGAATCCGATCATTTAAAAGTACACACTTAAATTTTTATAAAGGTATATGGCTCATAAATGTGTGACAAGTATTCGCTGAGTTTTGTTTCAGTTTATAGACGTGCTCACCGCGACGGAGAGGCAGAACGCATACCCTGTTTATTTTCTTTATTTTACAAAAGCACGATGTTTTGATTTGATTGTAAGTGGACACATACAAAAGTAAAAATATCACAGATTCTTTTTTTATATTTATTTTTTCTGTATGACCATAAATGATGGAGTAATTTAAGTTTATAGTGCTACAATGTGAAGAAAATCCAGCAAAACGCACCGGCGCGTTTGCCGACCTCAAAGGGTTAAAGTAGAGCATATGTACTTGCATGAATAATTATTTGAAATAAAGTGAAAAATAGCCTGAAATTCCAGAATCGCCAGTAAGCTGATGATCTAGATAGCTCGATGAATGTTTATAGGGTTGTCAGTGAAAGGGACGCTAAATATCATTTTGGTTTTAATATGATTTCCCAATAAATAGGCTAGAATAAATCTGGTGTCATTCATGATTCCTAATAATTTCCGACAAGAAAGCACTTGAATGTGACATGCTAGTGATCACGACTTCAGAAGTGGGAAGTAGGACATTTCTGATAGCATTTCTCCATTTCTCTTAGTGTCGGATGATCCTTCAGAAATCATTCTAAGATGCTGATTTGAGTGTTTCCAAACTTTTGGAGGGTATTTGAGTATGAATCTGCCCTTAATCTCTCTTTGGCAAGTACAACTGTATGCTTTCAAGTCATTACTGATGTATATCAAAGCACTTTTGAGATTTAGATTCATCTAAATGTATATTCATGCGACATTCCTGCGTCGTTGAACCGCAGGTCATCTGCTGCGAACCCGAGAGGTGTGTGGGTAGTCCGGGAGGGCGGTTTCCATGTGTGTTCTCTGGAACAAGTGCGACTTCCCTCTCCTCTCCTGTTAGTATGCAAAATGAGGCTCTCGCTGATGATGTGACTCCTGGAGCAGAAAAAGGAGCATGTCAGGACTCACCCTCACCGTCTGAGATTACAGACACAGCCTCACCTCCTGAACTCACACACCACACACCGAGGAATACAGACACATTACGCACACGCCTCACGCGCACACGCTCGCAGGCCTACAGAGGCGAGGGCTTAATGGAGACCTCTGTTATGAAGAAGTGCCGTATGTTTTGTCTTGGGTGCTTAAGTTGCACTATGAGAGTTTATAGGAGATTTGGACATAATGTTACTGAATGGAAGATAGTAAATAATTCAATGTATACATACAATTCAAAAGTCTCGTAAGCTCACCAAGGCTGCATTTATTTGATTAAAAATACAGTAAAAACAGTAAAATTGTCAAATATTATTATAGTTTAAGTGTTTTCTATTTAAATATCTTTAAAAATCAAAAATTTTCCTGTGATGCAAAACTGAATTTTCAGCATCATTACTCCAGTCTTCGGTGTCACACGATCCTTCAGAAATCATTCTAATATGCTGATTTGCCGCTCACTTTATCAGCATGTTTTTAAAACAAATCTTGATATGGGGATTTCTCATGTAAAAACATGAATTTTCTAAAATTAATAGCAAATGTTGTCAAGCACTCGAAACAGTCAAACAAATGCCATGAAACATGTTTCTTATTGGTTCTAATGACCAAACAGCAGTCTGTGAGTGGGAATATTGGACTAGACAATTAGGTGGGCTCATTTTACATATGTAAACAAGGAGTGAATCACTAACAATCACGAACAGATCCAACACTGCCATGCTTGGAGAGTCAACAACTTCTGACACCCTAAAAGCAACAAAGCTAAAGCTTTGTTTTCAGAGAAGTCTATTGGAACTCTCAGGAAAATATGATGGACCTCATTGATAACATTTTGATTCACCAACTTTTATGACCTATTTGATGACCATATGCACTCTAACATTCAGAAGTTTGGGGTAAGATTTTTTATACTTTTATTCAGCAAGGATGCATTAAATTGTGCATTGACAATGTATGCAGTTCTTTCGAACATTCAGTTAAAGAATCCTGAAAATAAAGTATCAGTTTCAACAAAAATCATCACAACTGTTTTCAACATTGATAAAAATAAGAAATGTTTCTTGAGCAGCAAATCAGCATATTAGAATGACACTGAAGACTGGAGTAACAATGCTGAAAAATCAGCTTTGCCGTCATATATTTAAAATATATTAAAATAGAAAATAAATTACTTAAATTGTCAAGTCACCTTTATTTTTATAGCACGTACAATGCAGATTGTTTCAAAGCAGCTTTACAGTGATTAACAGTAACATAATGATTCAATGATGCAAAAAGAGTTCAATTTGGCTGTAAAGCAGCTCTTAAAAGAAAAGAGTCATTGTTCAGCTGAAGTCAGTTCAGTGTTCAGTTCCATTATAAAGGTCATCAATTATTAAATTAGTTCAATTCGGCTATAAAGCAGTTCTGCAAAAAAAAAAAAAAGATGTCATCGTCACGTACATCGTTCAGTTATTATACAGTCAGATTAATAATATTGTTGAATATTAAGTGTCATTAACTAAGCAAGCCAGAGGCCATAGTGGCAAGGAACCCAAACTCCATCAGTGACAGAATGGAGAAAAAATAGTTTCAGTTGGGGACCAGTTCCCCACTGCGCAATCAATGTGACGGCGGAGTGACGTCATTTTCATGTAATTTTTGGACGTCCAAATTTGGTCCATTGAAGGGGTTGTTTTGTGACGCCAGGCGACATCTTTTTTCGACATCTTCCGCACATCTAATGTCACACACACACCTTGTTCTTGCTTTCCCTGGGAATCGAACCCGTGATCTTATCGTTACGACCGCCAAAGCTCTACTGTTTGAGCTACAGCATCAGACCTTTGTACGCATCTCCAATTATCACCTGATGCTAAGACGATCAAATGGAGTTTTTGGAAAATGATCTTAAATAATTATAAATAATCTGTATTCATATGTACTAATCATGTTGATAATAACAATGTTGATATTTGTAAATAAAAAAAATATTACATAGTAATCATGTAAATTTCCTGCACCTGTCATAGACGTCCAAATGACGTCCATAAAAATTACCCAGTTCAAAGGTCCAATGTTGAACGTCAATATGACGTCCAAGTTGGGTCATGGTTGGACGTCCAAATAGTGGACCTAGTTTGGACGTCGAATAGATGTCCAGAATTGGTCATGGACCGACGGACCCAATATAAACATGATCTGCACGTCTATCCGACGTCCAATGTTTAGTGGGTCTCCTCTGTGTGTTAGGGCGGACGTGTAATGGCTGCATCACACGTCAGAAATCAGATTGGGGTTTGGTGTCATTCAAAATACTTCATCCAGTTCCTTCTGCTTGAAGATCGGATTCATCACGCCGGTTTGGCGCAGAAGCTGGCCATCGGGGTCTTGTCTGGTTACCATGGTCTTTACTGAGGATCTTGCAATAATCTTAATATTTCACAATATTATTGTGTTAAATGTATTTTTTTTTGTGTGTGTCAATAAAAACAGCATTGGTGAGCACAGGAGAGTGACTCTAAACATAATTTATTCCCTTTCATGGATTTATTTAAGCACCTTTAGATCTCTAAAATGTAGTCTTTTATTAATATAATTTGGTGTTTCCCCAAAATTACTTCTCATTGTTTATAATCTTTTTAGAGGGCAGTATTACGTGGGTTGTTTCATGTTTTACTGTCTTCACGTCTGATGAAATCAAAATCTGCTTCACGGCAACACATGAAAAGAAGACAAGAGTAGATCATTTGAATAGCTATATGACGTGACCCAGCATGAGCTATGCATCCATAATGAAATATACATTTAAATTGGGCTTCAAAATGGAGCTTTGAGGAATGGAATGGCTGAAGTATGTCGAGTGCAAATGGGTGGATTGTGGGAATGAATGTGGGGAGGTGACTGTGAAAATGATTAACTCTCTCTCATCCTCATTAATGATGTATCCTCTTGTAAAAGACCCAGGTAGCTCCTCTCAGTGAGAAGAGAGGAGGAGAGAACAGGTTTTTAAAGGGCTCTGATGGTCCAATTCACCGCTAAGTTTTTAATCACCTACTTTTGGCGCAGAGGGAGAAGGGTGTTGCGATTCGTCCCCTGTGATCTTCCAGGACCGGGGAAATGAAAGCTCCCCACTCACACTAATCATTAGAGGCCACGCTGACTTAATGCAAAGATCTTTCAAAGCTCTCAATCCCTCGGCCTTCATGAAGATGACAAGACGTAAGACGGGGGGGGGGATCTGGGTAACGGCTGCTTGTTAGAGATACATTATGGATATTATGGTATAAATAAGGGTTGGAGAACCGTATTGAACTATTAAAGCCATAACTGCATGTGTAGTTTTCTTCTTAGGGCTTTGAGAATCAAACCGGATTGCATGCGATGACGGAAACAGGACTTGTTTGAATGAGTTTACATTAAAGTTTCCAGAGTCGGTAGCTCATGTATTGAGTTGCACACCGACAGCTGGTTTAGTTTGTCGTATAAATGGCCCTTCAACCAATTTTCACCCGATGAGATCATGCCCCAGCTGCACTCTCCCCATTATCGCTGTTCAATGATTGGCTAATGTGTCCTCCATAAATATTTGCCATAACAGTGGACATAAACCCGCACGATTGGTTTTGCCTGATCAATACCGACGAACGCCCTCTCGGCCAATCGGACGCGGGCGGTTCCCTGATGGGCAGTAGCAGGATAATCTGTTTTGAGGGGGAAGTTAACGAGCTGTAACGCCTTTACTGCATGTTCTGCTCCTCGCAGGGATACGATTTCAGACCGTATACTCACGGTTAATTCAGACAATTTACACTGGAACTCCAGCCGGCTGGGAGGTCCTGACCCTTCACCCACTGTTTTAAACTTTTCATTAAGTGCAGCAGATTACTGGGCTCTACCCCACCTGAAGTTGTCTAAGTGAGAGGCAATTTCCAGGCCTGTGCAGCGAAATGATTTTAACCTCATGAGACGAAGGCAACTCTGCAGGGATCAGTTACTTCTACAGCGGACCTGTATACAGGCCTGTGGTACCGCGTATGTGCAGAGGTGGGAAAACCTTGTAGCACATGTTCATACTAATAACAATAATAAGTATTTGATGTTTTTGTTTTTTTGTGTGTGTGCAGCAGCTTAGGTCTTTGTATCAAATTCCATTCACAGGCCTTCTTTGGAGATTATTGAAAGTTCTTGATGTTTCATTATAGGTTCTTCAGATCAGCGTATTGATCTCCGAATTCTTTTAAGTTGTCTAAAGCAGGGCTTTTCAAACTTTGCGAGCTGTAAACTCACAATTGTGAGGAAAAAAAGTCAGAATTGAGAGATAAAAAGTCGCAATTACCTATTTTATTTTTTATTCTATGGCGGAAACAAGCTTCCATAGATGTTAGATGTATACGAGAAACAAGAGAAACCTTTTCAGATGAGTTCAAATGAATTTGTAAAGCACTATTTTAAAAATAAATACTCTCCCCATGAGCTTTTTTTTTGTTTAAGTTTAAGAAGTATTGTTCTGTTTCGCATTACTGTTAAAAATATGTCTGTCAATAGAATAAAATAATCATGATTAATCATGACTATTCTGCAGAATGGAACTAATATAAACATTTGTTTTTTCTGAAATTGTCTGCAGACACCAGTTTGAAACCCCCTGTTGTAAAGAACTATAGAGAGAATAAAAAGTTATTTGTAAAACAAAAAATTACCCTGTTGCATTAGGCTGTAAATCCCTTTATGATTCGGTAAGTGTGTTCTGGTTCAAAGACACATTTGACAATTAAACATTTACCTCAGAATAAAGTCTACCATAAAAGTACTTATTTGCAGCCAGCTAAAATCAATTTCTGGGGAAAATAGCTTTTGCAAAATAAGTAATGAACAATTCTAAACTATTTGATATGCTTTATACATTTTCTGGAACTCACCTAACCCAGACTTCCTCTGCGCTTGCATTTAGGTGTTTACTTTAATGTGATGTCAAACATGGACATTACTTACATATTTGTCATGTGCAGCCCATTTTTATGATCGTCCATGTCTAGCAACAGCATGACTAAGAGTTTAGCAGAGTCTGTCCCCTTGTTAGGCCAGTAGAGAGTGTGGATTAACATCTAACTGGTAAGATTTCCTTGTCGTGAATGAACATGCCCTCTTCTGACTCCAAGGAACCGCTAAACGTGCATTGATGTTTTGACGGCAGCGGGGTCATTGTGAATGCAGGCTGTCGCTGTGTGGGACAGTAATTGATAAAGTCTGGAGTGGAAGGTGAAGAGACATCTCAGCAGGAAAGACCATGACGAGAGCTGTTGATCTGCCCCACATGTCATCTTATATTACACGCCTTATACAGCCACCACCACTCCCCCTGTTTAGAGGTACTCTCGCATGGACATTAATATTAATATTGGCAAAAAAAAAAAAAAAAACAGCAGTGAATCCATGCACACTGACAGAAGAGAGCTTGTGAGAACTGTGGGAGTTTTCTGTTCAAGATTTCAGTGAACATAGATTTCTCAGCATTGAAGGTGTTTGTCTTAAATTTGAGTGACAGGAAAGTTTTTAGACTTTCCCATGTTTATGGCTTCACAGTTGGCACACAATTTGGTAACTTTCAGAGTCTAGTTGAGATAGTTTCTCAATAGCCAGGCATTTGACTTGTGACATAAAGTTAGCTATGTTTACATTACATTTTTGAAAATGCAAGATTCCAGTTGCATTTAAGGGACGTTTTAATATTTATGTGACAGTTATGATGCTATTTAATGGATTTAAAATTTTCAACACCTCTTTCAGACAGATAGAGATTGTTTGAGTTTCATTTTAAATGTGTATTAATATTATTATTTTTGGTGTGATATTTTTTTGTCAACTGAACTGTTGAATTACTAATGAATAATAAGGCTGCATGGAAACAGCCATTTCTAGCTAAGAATCGGCCAATTGTTCAAGACAGGTCTGACTGACATGAACATTAGCCAATCACAGTTTGTTTTGTGATTTATCCAGGTGGGATTGTCTGCAATAGTTCATTCAAGAAACATGTTCAAAACAACTGTTTTTTGACTCACTGGACAGAAAACACAGAAGAAATGTGTGTTTGAAATGACAGTTTCTGTCCATGTTTCACAGTCATAACATTTAATTATTATTATTTATTTATTTATTTATTTTTTGCCATAATACTTCATGCAGATTTGTTTAGATTTTTTACTTAAACAAATATGCCACAGTGTGTGTGAAATGTGTGTAGATTTTGAAATTACTATTTCTTTCCATGCGGTTTAATTTAAAGCCATAATTCAAAAACAATTTAATTTAAACAAGTTAATTTGCAAAACTATACAGTTCTGTATAAATATCTAGTTTAATTTGCAATTAACTTAATATCTTTCATAGATTTGATGGCACTAACCTGCAGAATCGATGTGATACCTGGTTATTTTTGTTTCCATGAAGACTTTCCGTGCGCTTCTGGAAGTTGCGTAGCCCCAGCCAATCAGGTTAGAACTAGCGATTTTAGCTGTTTTCGTGTGTTCAGTGCTTCAGTAGGTCTTTGAATGGACTGTGGGTGGTCCGTCTGAGACTGAGACTGTTTCAGTTCCAGAGTCAATCCTCTTTGCATGCGGACAAACGTTCAGATCTGCTATTTTCCTCAATGCACAGTCATCGCTCTAGCCATCAAACCATCTCATACATGCGCCCCATTGAATAAACGTGATACAGAACTTGGCACCATTAGTTTTAAGTTGAATGTGCCATGCACAACTCTGCATCGTAGGGAAATGGGGGTTGAGGGGGGTGTGATTTGGTGTGAATGGCAGCACTGGCCCTGAGGCGGTGGCTCAGTGTTGATAAGGAGATTAGTCCCCGTAGAGCCTCATCGTTCCTCACAGAGAAATTAAAGGCTGCCAATTCCTCTCTCACCTGTCCTTGTGACAGCTCTCTTGGCCCTAATCCCTGTCCTACTCCAAAGAAGCATTTATTAAGAAATTAAGAGGCCTTGTGTCGGCCCTGAACACCTCCTCTCCTCCCCTCCCCCCCTGTCGCAGTCAGGTTGGTCTTCAAAAAGTTGTCTCGATAGCTGTGACAGGGTGATTATCAATGAAAAATTATTTAACATCACCGCAGGGCCTTTTTCTCTGACAATGCCTAATAAGTCACAAGGGTAGATATCAATCAAACCAAGCCAGTCTGGATGTAGTAAATATTCCCCCAAGTTCAGGCAAATTACCTTGATTATGTGGAGGCTCTGCATGGGGCGGCTGTAGGGGAGAGGATCGGCTCTGGGAGGAGACGGAGGTGTGTGTGTTGTGTGTGTGTGTGTGTGTGTGTGTTTGGGGGGAGTTTAGCAGGGAGGCAGTGACTGGATCTGTTTGCTAATAAAGTCAACAGTATCTGAGAACCAATTAGAATCAAAATTAGATTTAATTTTATTAGCAGTTTACTCTATCAGGTGGAAGATTTTGTTTATTTTGATCATTTTTATTAAACTTAACTTTGTTAAACCTATGATACAATAAAAAAAAATGTTTTAATTAAAATGTAGCTTTTAGCTATGCCATTACAACGCATTCAATGTGAATCATCCCTGTACAAACGAGCAATTTTACACTTTTTTTAAATTAATTAATTAATATTAGCACATTTTATTTATTGATATTTTTTTCCTATTTCTGTATTATAAATAAAATGTTCTAATTTATTTGTTTTTTTGTACATGGACAATTTAAAATAAATGTTTTTTTTGTTTGTTTTTGTTTTGCTACAATGATTTTACTTATTAAGAATACATCTTACCCATGGTAAAATAACCACAACCTTGAGTGGCTTATGGCTTTAATATGACAACAGATAATAGCTATGATGACCACTGTATATCACTGCAACCATGGAAACAAATATATTATTTACATGTCAGGAACTATATGTACAGTGCACTTTATTTTAGTTTCCCTATAGGAAAAAATTACTTAGTAAAATAATGTTTCTGATCATTTTTATCCTTAATATCACTTTTATTTAATCATTTTATTGTAGCACGGGCTCTCATGCCTTACTGCTCGTGCCTTGTAATGTGTAGAAAATCAAATTTATCCTCTTCAAATAATTCATAAATTAACTGCTATCACCTCGCCGTCGCTCGGATGATCCACCCCCCGTCGTCACCGAATTTACCCCGTGGCCAAACGTGCCCAGCCATTAGAAAATTACTTGTGGACACCTCGCAAGATGACGGCCATCTTAATGACTCAAACAAAGTCCTGAAGTACGGTGATTGACGTATTTAGGACTGTGAAATTCTCACGTAACACAATGCCAAGCGTTCTCCTTTATGTTCTTCCAACGGCGGAGAAAGCGTTCTTGTGCCGCTGCCATTCGTGTCTTCTCTTTCAGCATCTCTCTGCCTCAGGCCAAATACTACCCACATTGTAATCAGTCCAAATTAACCACAAATAACAACCAGCGCTACCGATACAGGCCTTTGAGTGTGCCGGCTCACTCTGGTGATTAAATGGGGTTTCGGGGCTTATTTCATTGTTATAATTCGGTGTTGAATTTGGGCAAATCGGTAATGGAGAAAAGAATGGATTTGAAATAAATCCCTTGTAAGTAATCACGGTACACAAACGTGTTTGCCTAGAGGAGGTCTGGCCTAGGTCTTGTGACATGACAACACGCGGTAATGAAAGCAAAGCTGTTAATGTGGTTTTCTTCTGTTAAATTGATTCCGGAATTTCGAAGAGAACATTATCTAATGAATTTACTCTGAATAGAAAGCAATTAAAAGGACACATCAAGCTGATTAACCCCAATGTCACCCATCAGCCACAATTGATGTACACTTTTAAATGATTTTCATAAGAAAAACTGGAGCAGATTTGCTGTCTTTCTGCCCTCGACTAATCCAGACAAATTAATGAACAAAAAGTTAATTTCTGTGATGACCCTGTTCCACTCTGACCTGGATTACTCTGGTTCCTAATGCGGCCTGTGTCACGATGTTAAGGACTAATCAGCTTTTTTTCCCCCCTTTTTCAATCAACTCATTACCTCTCACTGTAGCCGGAAAGCAAGTTCGGGATTTAGTTAACCTGACATTTTCGGGCACTGCTGTAAACAAGCTTAAAATGAGCTTCTTTCGAGCCGGGCAATTTATTTTCCCCTCTCTGCTGGAATGAGTTGACGGGGTCTGATAGTGCCGGAATTGGCCTTATTATTTAATTAATAAGCTTTTCTTTTTCTCTTTGTGGTATGACCTATATTCATTGACTTGTGTTAATAGTTCACCCTCTATAAAATGTTTGATTTTAATTTTTAATTGAGTTGAGACACTTTCCCGCTTAAAGAACTTCTTCTTTTGCCTCCAAAAAGCCAATAAGCGTGGAATAATGAAAAGACAGGATGTGAGCTATTTGCGCCATGGACTGATTAAAGTTCCCTGACACAGCAAGATACATAATGAATCCGTGCACTTCCAGTTCTTTTTTGGGGTGTGTGTGTGTGTATGTTTGTGAGTGTGTGTGTGTGTGTGGGGGGGGGGGGGGTCAACTGCTACTGAACAAGCAAACTATTTATACATAAAACGATTACTTGCCAAAGATAAAACCAGTCAATCAATACATATTGCATTACAGTGGTACAGACGGAAAATGGACAACTACTGGTATCCAGTGAAAGTCTTTTTGATTACACTTTATTTTAAGGTGTCTTTGTTACACTGTAATTATACATTTAAGTACTGAGTAATGTACTTACTATTGGGTTAGGATCAGTGTTTGGTTTGGTTTGCATGTAATTACTTATAGTTAACTGACACGGTAAAATAAAGTGTTACCGTCTTTTTCTTAACATGAACCAGGCAGTGATGTCTTCTGCCTTTTCCACAGCCGGTTTAATGCACATAATTCATGCAGTGACCTTCAGTATTAATAGAAGGCAAACCCTGCTAACGCATACAGACATTCTTTCTACACTATGCCGATGATACTGTAAGAACAATCCACTTCAGGAAGGAAAATGGGGCATATGGTGTAAGTAAATGATTATAAAATGTTATTACGCAATACTCACAAGCCTATATGGGTCAATGGCATAGCATATAATGGCATATTCTGCCATTTTTTAATCACATGGCACATCATATTCATGATTACAAAATCCAAAATGATATATGTTTTAAGAAATTTGCCATGGAAAAATCTGATCTGTACATTTACAGTATGTGTTCGAGATGTGGGGAACATATGCTATTACTTTTGACAGCACTTGACATTTTTAGACTCATTACATCAAAAAGCTTTTCAAACTAAATTTGACATGTGTTTCAAACTGGCAGATATGTTTGTGATAAAACACTATCTGTTATGCTCATTATTTAAAGTAAAAGTCCGTATCAGGCCAGTGTATGAGCGATGTGCGCTGAAACGGCCAGAGCGAGTGTGTGTTTCCTGCACAGGCTCAAATTAAAACATTTCCAGCACTGACATCCTCTGTTCACCGCGGTGTCATATTGACTGCGATTTCGCTACCAGTGGCTCGATACCACCCAAAAATCGATACGCAGGGAGAAGTTTTGCCCGCATCTTTTTTCCACTTGACAAATCCTTTAGCGAGCAGCTAGTTTATTCAGCACCGGCCATGGCCATTAATGCCTGTGTCATGTTTTTCTGCACTCATCTCCATGGCCTGCTGATAATGATTTTGTATCATGTTCGGCTTGTCATGCCTGTCAACTGTGTAGAACCATTTTGACCAGAAGGAGGGGAAAACGCAGGCTGGACTATTGATTCCAGCTTCTCCATGTCACTTGTTCACCAGGATTTAGCTATTGATGAGGCGGAGAGGGGAAACAAGCTCACTCCCCAGTGGCTGGCTTACTAAGGAGAGTAAAAATGCAAAGTTGAGGGAAAATATTCAGCTGGAGTCCGAATCCGAGGGATTCCTCTATCGATTGGAATGCACCTTCATGTCGCTTTTCCTCCTCCTCTCTTTGTCAGAGAGACAAATCGGCAAGGTTCGGCTGGTTTATTCACCACTACGACCATCCGTTGCTGTAAATGATGGATTCTCGTATGGGACAAATTAGATTCCGCAGTCACTCGGATGCTGTCAGGACTGCCAATATGTGCAGAATTGATAGCGATTATCAAATTTGGCCACACACCAGCTGAAGGTGCGCGGAGGAGTTTTTATCATTCCAAACGGTTGATTTGTCAGGAGTTTGTTCATTATTAGAGACCAGAGCAGGTATTTGTCCATCATGAGTAATTGAGTAGCATGTCAAAAGGTCAACACAAATAGCCCGCATGATTACGGCACTTCGAGGCTTCTCCGCAAGAAGTGCACTTTCCCAACCGGTTTCCTCGAGTTTGAAAGATATCTTTTTTGAATTATCAGCCGAAACTTATTGTCCAGTGAGGATATAACAATATAGAAAGGAAAAAACCCTTCAAGTACATCTAATTCATCATGTAATTATCTTTTTGTCACGACTCTTCCTCTAATCTGATGCAACTTTTAAGAGCTGGAAAGTCCAGCATTCAGAGTGAAGAAAAATGCACTTAAAGTGATAAAAATCCACCCGGAAGAATGAAAAAATGTACGCAGTTATAAAATAGGGCGAGCGAGGTAGGATATGTTATTCGTCTCTACCTTTTTTTTCAGTCAGTATCGTTCACAAACGTCAATCCCGTGCTCTGATACTGTATTCACCTCATCCAGTGCTGAGATTACATTTAGATATGGAGGAGTCTCTCAGTTTCAATCCAGCTTATCTCATTCTCCACACAGCACAAACAAACCCTTCCTCTTCACTTCTCATCTCTGTCTCAGGCCTCGTTCCTCCCGTTCCGTTCCTCGAGCATGTTGGGCACATGTGTCGTGTGGCCTTGTAGGGCACATGAAAGCTGAGCTGCCCCCGAATATCAATAAATGTAGTATATGCACAGACTGTATTTATTGCTCCGCTGGGCGTACTCGAGCTAGAACTAATCTGTAAATGTTTAAAAGGGACATATAGTGGAAAATGGGATTTTCCTTGCAGTTTTGAAATGCAAGAGTTTGGCTTTATGTAGAGAAATAAGCAAAATGTCCTTAAAATCAAAAAATTTAATATACTACCATAAACTTTTTAGGCCCAACCATATGCAACTATGTTTTAACATAGTCTGGATTGTATTTTCTTTCATTCTGTGTGGTGAGGGCACATCACAGCCTACATTTGGCAAAATTTTGACTAGCTTTTTGCTTGCCATTGATGTCAACAAAGATGTTTTCCTACTGACCCCAAACATTTGAATGGTGTTTATGGTTAGTTTTATTGGCACTTTATTTTTTTGCATTTGTCGGTATTTCTGATTGAAACCGGATATTCAATGCTAAATGTATCGAATGGGCGGGAATTGATTTAATTAATTTGGGAGTTGATTGGATGGTAAAAAACTGTCTTTGTACGTCAACAGGAAAGGAAAGTAATTTACAAGCAACTTAATAAATTCTGATGAAAGATTATGAAGAACTGGCATCGATGAATCGTTAAGACCAGGGAGGTGCGTTAAAAAGGTAAAGAAGGTCAGTGTAGTGTTCATGTTGATTTTAACATATGACCACAAATTTGCGTATCAACCACTACTCATTATTTAGCAACTGAGCCCTGATGACAGCGTGAGCTATGTCAGTGCATGGAGTTTACAGTCGTAACAGATGACATTTACATATTAGAAGTATTAAAGTTAGAAAGGTGCTGTAGAAAAACAGCCTAAGGACTAGAGAGAGGATGGAAAAATGTCATTGCAAAAGACTAAAAAGGTATAAAATCTGGGTAGTGACAGTGCTTTATTTAAATAAAAAAATATACTGCATGTCGTGAGGGAGTGATATCACATGACCCCTGCTTGTGTTTTTAGATGCTTTTAGCGTAAACCGAACGCTTCATTCTACACTGTCTGTTTCTGTATTTGTTCTGTTTCTCTGTTCAGATTTGTTCTATTTTTAATGTCCATGAAAGCATGATTTAAAGGGACGGTGGGGGAAGGGGTCTGTCGCAGGGCCAAACTCTGCCCCAAAAGAGCCGGCCCTTTAAGGAAGCATCTGTTGTGTTGAAGGACAATATCCAGTCCAGGACGTTAATGTGTTTGCGGGTGGAAAAGAACGTGAACGGCTCTCCGTACAAACCCAAAATGCACACGCACACACATACGCGACCCTAAGCGAAAAACAGATGTCATAACTCATTGACATAATGCTTAAATTAAATACAGAAATGCACTGCATGCTTGTGTTTCTAATCAAGTGTTGTTTGCAGTGCATTTAGAGTTCATTACATGAGTTAATGACCTTGTAAAAATGTGGAAACAAGTTTAGCAAACCCACACTTGTAAAATGCTGCCTCAGTTAAACTAAGCTTGGCAGAGGATATGTAATGTAGCGAACGAGTCATTAAAGCTACATGCCAATCACTAGGACATTTCAGATGTTTAACTGTGTTATTTAAACACATCTTACTACAGGGTGGATCTTTTTGGCGAGGACGCAAACGGTCGCTTCGGTAGATCCGCAGGGTCTGTGGTCTGTTCTTCTGAAATGCTCATGTGTTTTTGCTCTACTCTAATTATTCTTTATGGTTTGGATGGATTTCTTGTTAACTTTCAGAGCTCGGAGTCTTGACTCGTGTTACGCGGTGATGTCAGCAGAGGTGCGGTGTGTTTATATGTTACGAGGCCGAGGGCAGATCGACCAAACTCTGAGAACAGGAAATGACAAATTTAAGCTAACCGGCACGGCTCGATCCAAAAACAAATATTTGAACAGAAACGCAATGAGATAATGAGGTGTGCAAAAATGTTGGTCTAATACATGTGCTGAGAGCGGAGGAAAGAATGTTTTATAGAGCAGAAAACCAGAGCTGAGACTGTGACGACCCTCGTGTAAACATTACACTTCTCTAGTAATGATTACAATATGACAACTGATTATTCTCAATAATTAAAGATTTACCATGTATCAACATAATGGTAAACAATCAGTAGTGTAATTGCTTGCGCTGTATAATTTGCATTAAAAACACTTGAGTTTATATCACTGAATTAATTTATACAACAATCCCGCACACTACAGCTTCGTTCTGAAGAGCGGGATTTTAATCAATTGCAATTAAAATGTTAAACGTCTGCCTAAAAGCAATATAAAAACACACATGTTTCAGTGTGTGTAGAGACTCAGAGTTAAACATGAGGAGGAAATTTTCTCCACTCATGTGTTGTTTGATATCCAACAGAGGGCAGTACAGTTAAGAGGAAGTGAGCACACACACACACACACACACACACACACACACACACACACACACACACACACACCCACACACACATATTTTGTGTTTTCATGTTTTATGGAGACTTTCCATTGACATAATGATTTTTATACTGTAAAATCTGTATATTCTATCCCCTTACACTAACATTACCCCTAAACCTACCCATCACACAAAACATTCTGCATTTTTACATTTTCAAAAAGCATCACTTAGTATGAATTATAAGCTCTTTTCCTCATGGGGGACCAAAAACATTTTGTCCCCATAATGTAGGGTTTACCAACTAATTAATATTTACATTAAATGTAAATTAAATGTATACATGTATAAAATAAATGTTATATTTATTTACCTATAGGTTCATTTATTTTTTCTTATTTTTTAACATTAAATGTTAATTTATACATTGATGCATTTAATTTATTAATATTATTTCATTTAAATATGAGTTAAGAAACATACTGATAAAATGATCAAATATATACACAAAATAATAATAATATATGTGTGTATATATATATATATGTATGTGTGTATATATATATAGTCTTTTACATTTTTAAATAATTAATTTAGTGTATTATATTTATAAATAAAGATGTATTTTATTTACATTTGTTGTTATTTTATCCCTAACACTAATGTTGATGTATACAGAGTTATTACAAATGGTTACGGTTGTAACAATGCATTATTGTCTCTGTCGCACCACAAGTCAGCATCACAAAGAGAGAGAAAGAGAGAGTTGGAGTGAAAAAAGAGAAAGGGGGTCGTTGGTGGCCGTGTGTTTTTTTTTTTCCTCGCCCCTCTGCGCACCGGTGTGCATGCAGAACATTTGTATGTATATATACAGCGTGAGTGTGGACGGGCGGATGGGGGGGAGGAGAGGAGGATGGGGGTTGCTGGTGGCCATGCAGGCGGACAGGTAGATGAAGAATGGCCCGTCGTCAGACGCTGATTTCTGAGATTGCTAATGATGCCCGGACAGCAAGACTGGAGCCGACACTAATGAAAGGTGCAGCAACTCTGGAACCTCAAGGGGTTCGATTTAAGAGAGAGAGAGTAAGAATTAACACACCACCACCAGAGCTGCAGGGAAAAAGGGCTGCAACCTCCCCCCTCCGTAATTTTTAAGACTCGTTCCAACCTTTCTTTTTTAAACACTCTTTTTTTGGGGGTGGGATTCACAGATGATATTCTTTAGGGGAATGTCTCGTCTCCACGAGAGGGGCTGGAGTGTGTTTCTAGACTTGGATGCTTTACTATAATTGCATTAAAGTCTGTCGTTGTTGAAAACTCTCCCTCTGTGGAACGAGTTCTTTTCTGCTGAGATTCTTGACACGTTTGCTAACATTAAAATGGTGTTTCTCTTCTGTCTTTTTTCATGCAGCATTGCATTTGCACATATTTTTGGCTAAATTGAGCAATTGTCTTCCACTCATTAAAAGTAGATAAGTTAGAAAAGTTCAGAAGTTCTTATTCCATGTATTATGACATCTTCATGTTCGTTGGGACTATAGCTGATAAAATAGCTGTAATACTTTTGTGTGTTCACTATCGCTTTAAACAACAAATACACACTGTGTGTGACATCTAGAAGTGTAATTTTAATCTAATCCCATGCTGTAAAAAAATTATATGATCAATAACTTTATGACAACAAATGTTTTTACATTGCTTTAACTCATCAATTTAAATGTAAACTTTTTTATGTTGTACAAGTTTCAACTCGTTTTTTTAAGTCAGTTCAATGTGATTTAAGTTAAAATTGCTTAAATATCTAAGTTGATAGAACTTAAAAAATTAAGGCAGCAACTTTTTAAAAAGTGGTTTTATTGTGTTAGGCATGATTTGATTTAGTCAATTGGCTTATTGCTTTTGTAAAATCTTTATCTATGGTCCCCTTTAGACATTCTGTTGACTATAAGTAACGTTGCACGTGCATGTCAACTAACTCTCGTTAGAGTTTAGACTGTTAGGGGTAGTTAGAGTTAATAAGTGGTTTTAATAGAATAAGTTGACATGTTGCAAAGTTACTTATAGTCAGTAGAATGTCTGTTGGAGGAGCAATACAACAAAGTGTTTGCAGATATTAAACAGACAGTCTACTTATACTCTAATGAGAGTTAGTTGACATGTAGTTGCAACATTCTTGTCTAAATGGAACCATCAGAATAAAGTGTTCCCAAATATTTTATTATAATAATCACAATATACATTTTTTTTTGGCTTTAAAGTTGATGTAGTAGACTTGGTGACAGGGTCCAAAATAAACACTTGCCAAGCAACAAATGTGAGTATAAGGTAAATTATATGTTTTGGAGAGGAAATAAAACTTTATTAGCTGCGGAAACATGAATTCAAAAATAGTTTAGAATAATAATCTGAATTGAAGTGATGTGAACATTTAAATCGAATATAGGCTTGTCTAAGTTTATCTAGGACACCTAAAGTTTCTCTCTTTCTTTTTTCACATATATGTTGAATATGTCTCAGATGCAAGAGACCAAAATGAAAATGTGTCACTTTTTTTGTTGTTGTGTGTATGTTTATATACTTATATACTAACAACTGATGTGTTGTTACAAGTGTTAATGTATTTAAGAACGGCTTTGAATATAATCCAGTTTAATTTCATGTTTATCGTTTCAATTTTATACTCAAAATAAAGAAAAAAATGTGGTGGTGATGATGAGTTAATAATATTTTGCTGTTGTGTTTCACATGCTCAAGTGGACCTGGTCACATCGCCCGTAAGCCAGTTGCTCTCACGACACGGCATGCAGGACTGGGCTGCAGTTGACTGTCACGCTGGTGGATCAGTTCTGTGGCTTTGTGCTTGTGTCTTTGATGGTCACCTCGCGTTGGCCTCTTAGCCCCCCGCCTGGCCGGGCTCTCCACCTACAGGGTGTGTGGCTCTCAGATACCGCCCAGAACTCCAGGAGAGGAGGAGAGAGATGGACGGACAGAGGAGAATGATTCTCAGAGATAGGCCTGTCCTTTAGTCTGCACTGACCTATCCAATTCCCCGCTCTTCTGCCTGTCTGCCTTTGAACCGCTGACATTGAGTGACTGTTCACTCTGCCTCAGCAGCTGGCTCTGCCGCATCTAATACAGACCCATGCTGTTTTAGCCCCTTTCCAGCGAGAAAGATAATGAAAGATTCAAAAATAATATTTGTTTTGGCGCCGCTACCTTTATAATGAAACGGATGCCCTTGACCGAGGAAGAAATGGCTTTTTTTTTTTTGTGTTCGCTGGCCTGTTTCTGATCAGTGTTTGTGGGTCAAAATACTGTTTTATTCTTCAGTGATTTTGTATTTCAGTCATGCGGATGCGTGTTCTGTACTCGCTTTATTCTCTCTCTTTGGCGGGTTTGACTTCTGCCCGGTGCAGGAAGTGCATGTCTCGATGTATTGCGTGTCTTCTAGCCGCTTGGTTTAAATTCAAAAGAAAAGAGGCCACGTGTGTTCCTCAGAGCAGACTGACTCTCCTAACCTGTACCGGTTCTATTTTTCCGCTGAATAAAATATAGCCGGTCATGTCCTGCGATAAATAATATATTTCTGATTATAGATGTAGCTACTTTCAGTGCACCCCGCAAAATCCACAACCATGAATTTCCTTATGTTTTTCCATTTGAAATATTTCATGTTACAGCCATTGCCCACCCTATACAAAGATATGAATTATTTATTCTAAAGGACTGGCTGCTGAGTTGTTTCTGAAAGAGCAGGATATCTGTGGTCAGGGACTGAAATACTTCTACTTTTCCCTTGGAAATCCCGCTCTGTTTCACATTCTAACACAGAAGTCCAGCCTATTCTCACCTAGTGTGAATTTTGAAACGAAATGATAAAATGTAACAATGCATCTCTGCGGACCCCTTTCGTGCACGTTCTGAGCTGGCGTTCCAGAATGACATTGAGATATGTGGGCATTGTTGATTTCTGAGTGCAAGGCGCTGTTACTTAATGAGTTAAATGGCTAGTTTAAAAATGAACATTTTGTCATTATTTTCTCCAACTCTTATGTCATTCCAAACCCTTATGACTTTATTTCCTCCGTGGAGCACAAAAGAAGATATTTTGTTATTTAGTTGTTGTTGTTGTTTTGTTTTGTTTTTTCACAATGAGTCCATGTCATTGTCTGCTAAATAAATACATGCATAAATTAAATAGTTTGGTTAAACTATCCCTTTTTATATATAACCATAATGACTGAGTTTGACTTTTTCAAATAAGCTTAGCTGCATATTTAAGCAATGTAGGAGTTGTAGTATATGTGAGCAACATGGGTGTTGTAGTTCTAGTGTGTGTCATGTGATGTATGGAGTTTTCTTTTAGCCAACTCCAAGATTTATGTTTGAAATGTTTCACAATGCTGGATTGCTTCGGTGGAATCCAGTTGTACTTGTTATGTCTCTGCTTGAAAACATCTTAAATCAGACTAAGTTGGGTTGCTGGTCTCTCAGCCTGGACAGACTGATCTGTTGGTTTGTTTTTGAGGGGTTTTGGACACGTTTTCAGTTGGTCGGCATGAAAGACAAAGCTTAGGTCGGTTTAAGTTGTTTCTTTCAAGGAAATAACAATGCTTCATCTTTCAACAAAAACTTTCCATTACACTGTGGCTCATTTACAAAACAAAATACTACGAACAAACATAATCCTCCGACGTGATCTGGGCCGCCATTAATAAACCATCCACTTGTTTCCAACGCTGGGATCCTTCTGAAGTCTGTATAGAGACTCAAACGAGCAAAAGTGAACGTTCTTCCACTCTTCCATTTTTCCTGTTGTCGACAGACTCAAGCGCGTGGAGTATGTAAGAAACTGAACGTGCTTCTGTATACTGTATCCAGTGTAGAGAGTGTCAGTGATTATAATGAGTTCTATATGCTTTTGATGCGATGCAACGCCCACATCCAGTGTAGGCAAATGTCAGCCAGTGGGTGGGGCCTATGAGGCAGTCAAGTGCAACTGTATTTGTCCGTGTGATGTCACAGATCCAGCAATATCAAAACAAGTTGTTTTTGGAGCTTGATTAAATAAATGCTTTGTTTATAATGAGGAGGACTAGGGCTGGGTAAAACATATCGATTTCTCGATTTTAATCGATTCTCATTTTTACGAACCGATATCGATTCTTAAATCCCAAGAATCGATTAGTCATCCTGTTTTCAGTTGATGAATGAATGTAACATATAGCGCGCATCCCATCCAATAAATCGCAATAATCTTTGTGCTTTGTTACTATTGATATAAAAACAAAGTCTCAGATTTCAAATTACGTCCATTTTCTTACGAAATTCAAAAACATACCGTTTTGGCGCTGTGGCGTGAGATCGCTCTGGCTCAGCTCTAGAGAAGCAGCAGCGCAGAACGCACATTATCTTCTCTTCTGCCTTAATAATACCAGTTACAGCGTGAAATAAACATGAATGAGCATCTGAAAGAATGTTAAAAGGTAGAGTAAAACTTATCGAAATCCGTATCATGTGACATGGAATCGCTCAATCAGTGTTTCAACCGTGGAAAGACGTCAGTAAATCAGCTTGTAAACAATGTCATGTAACGTCACATTTACCTCAGAAAAAACATATCCAGTGACCATAAACTTGTTAGTCAGCTAGAAAAATTAACTCTAGAGAGGAGCATTTTGCTAAATATATGCACCATATTACATATTCATTATCATTTTTAATGTTCTTTAATTTTTCATGCATGTTTGAATAAATCTGGCAGGTTTTTATGACAGCCACCATTTAAATGTTTATATTTCATATAACTTTATTATTATAAAAATAAATAAAAGTGTAATTTAAGTGTTTGTATACAAATAAGTTAATTTTTACCTTCAATATTATAGTAGGCTAATGAAGCCTATAGGCTACAACTGACTCCCATAGATTACAGTTAAGAGATTTGTTTTCCTTGATAACATTTGCCATGTATTGTACCAGATATCCAAAATAATCAATATTGAATCGAATCGGAATCGAAATCGAATCGAATTGCAAGCTTGTGAATCGAAATCGAATTGAATTGTGAAATTTGTGTCAATACCCAGCCCTAAGGAGGACGTTTTAAGCTGTGAAGCTTGCAGGATGCTTGAATGGTAAAGACCTCTTATATGTCAAAACATCAAGGCAAATTTGATTGTTCATGTAATGACCCCTTTAAGAGTTGGCATTTAAAAAATGTTACATATTTAGACAGTGCAATTTGATATTAGTGAACGTTTAAATCAGTTTGTGTTCAAGTCAAGTGGATTGTGCTCATCATTTAAATAATTCCACCAATCTTGCAGAGGAAACTCTGAGATTTGGCTGCTTCTAGAAGGAAAATCTATGGCAGAAGTTGGATCTGTAAAACTGTCCTCCCTATTGGGTTGCTCTTGGCCGTTCGTTCACTAACTGTCTGCTCTGTATCTAAATTCACAAATATTCTTTTTTTTTTTTTACTTTTCAGAACAGTATGAAGTCTGATTGGATTTCGCTTAGTGCTCTCAACACATTCATATTCAGCTAAACGCATCGGACATTAAGTAAACATTTCTGGGTTACGCTGCTCACTTACACAGACATGGGTGATCAATGCACACATTATGCTCCAATTTTTTTGTTTCCTGGGCAACATAAAGTGCAACCATTCACCTCCACTGGAGTTTAACATTTGAGATTTTTGGCCTCTGGTTACCCTCGCGCCAGCATGCCTGAGATACCTCAACACACACACACACACACACAATCCATCCAAAATACCATGCTTTTTTACCACACAGATATCATCCTACTTCTGAGTATAGATTTTTAATTGCGACAAGATGTATTTAA
The DNA here is from genome assembly GCF_964197995.2 of Scardinius erythrophthalmus. Taxonomy (NCBI): domain Eukaryota; kingdom Metazoa; phylum Chordata; class Actinopteri; order Cypriniformes; family Leuciscidae; genus Scardinius; species Scardinius erythrophthalmus. The sequence goes on from NC_138238.1 coordinate 5,137,590, forward strand.
AGTGAATAAATGGTTTCATCAGTGTCTGGTTTCGACTGAAACCATTTGTTTGCTCAATAAGAATGGCTATCAGTCGGCTCTTGAGATGTAGTGATACCCATGTGTGGTAAAATAAAGCAATAAGACATGAGATACTGGGCTTCATAGGGATTTTACCTTACAGATTACCATACACTGCTTTAACTGGGATAAAATGACTGTAGCATGGGCTCAAGTGGCTTATTGCTTTTATAAAAAGGTGACAAAAAAGGGACCCAGAATTTAAAACAAAACCTCTCGCAGTTAACTGTTGTGACATCATGTAAAAATATGAGTAGCTAGAGTTAAACTTTGGTTGATAAAAAATCTGAGACTATACCTTGAAAATCTAGAATTCAAAAATCTAATTTGAACATTTTTATCTGGCATAAACAACCATATTTTTGATTTAAAAAATGTAAAAAAATAAAATAAAAATAAATAAATAAATATATATATATATATATATATATATATATATATATATATATATATATATATATATATATATATATATATATATATATTTATAGTTTGTAAGAATTATCAAAAAATCTTTTTCTTTAGGCTTGTGGACACCATGAGTGTTTTATATGTAATTTTATCATAGGCAAAGTCACCTGGTGTGCTTCCTTGGTTCAGTATTTTGATGAATATAGAGCTGAATTAATGTGGTGTTCTGTCATCATGATCCATTTCTGTGTTGTGATCGTATAATTTCAGTTAATTCTGATAATATGTCAGCACAGAATAAAATGTGTGTTCACAGAATTTATCACCAGAATGTAGAGCTTGGTCTGTTTAATGGAAGAAATTGTAACATGCGTGTACAGTCTGAATTATGACTGTAGAAGCTTGACGCTGATGTCAGTGAAACTGCGGGTTTATTTGTCTAGCACTTTGTCTTGTTGAAAAGGTGGTTTTAGCCTTTAGTTTTTGTTCCTTCATATTTTTGTTCCCTTGTAAAGCATTTATTTAGAAAGTAAATGTTAGGGGAGAGTGTGATGAAAAGCAGCCCCCTGTTATGTTTGTGTGTATGAGCGTGTGTGTTGGACGGGGGTTTGGGCAGCTGGTTTATGTGGATGTGTTTTGGGGGCCTCAGTGCCGGTTTTGTGGGGGTTTCAGGGTGGCACCAGCGCCAGACAGCCGGAGAGTCTGGGCTCTATCAGCGCCGACTCACCCCAGACGGAGAACTCCAATCTGGGCTGGAGGAGCGCAGGGGGAGGCCTGGCTCTCTGGCTGAGCAGAGGGCCGAAAATTGAAAGGAACGTGTTGCTTTGACAGCGCGTTTGATTGATGACGCCTGGCTACTGACAGATATGCTTTAAAAAGTTTTCAGTGGTGCTCTTATGCCTCTGAAAAGTCCGATCCTCACACACTGACACACACACATGCACGCACAAACAGACAGACAGTGTGGTCAGGTGTGAGTGAGTTATCGCCAGGATGGAGAATCAGGCTGCGTGAAGCGAACACACCTTTATTTCTCAGGAGGCTAATTATTTCTGCTGAAAAACAGAGACGGAACACAACATGGAGTGAGTGCATGCATTCCAAATGAACTAAATCAGAAATTAGTCCGTGTAGTACATCCACAAACCCATTTGCTCAGTCGAGTGTTGTGTCTTGAAAAGGTGTCAAAACGATTACTATTTTGAAGAGCCTTGCATAATTTCCATGATGCGTGACAATTAAAAACGATCTCCCGTTGCTCGTTCAGGAAAGACAACAGTCGAAAGCTTGTGTAAGTACCAGCACACTCTCAAGGAGACGTCACTCGAGCGACTTTTATCCTGTACCACTGAAACGCAGCACTTGTATCCTGTTCAAATATCATTGAATCGTGCCGCGATAGATTGGCTGCTTTACCCAAAACTAAACTTTCTGGGTTGAAGTAAAAATGCTGTCATCATTTATTCATCCACATGTCATTTGAAACCCTGTTTATGTTTTATTTTATTTTTTTATTCCATTCCATCGTTCAGTATTTAAAAAATTAATTCATTTGATGTAATTGTTATTTATTAAGAAATATTTGAGGTGATTCTTTCTTAAAAAAAAAAAAAAAAAATGAATTCATTAATAAGTAATTAATATTTTTGTTGAGTTTAGTTTGGTATAAAGCATATTGAATTTGGTTGATTTCTCGTGGTCGTTTTGGCTTGATGGAATCATCTGAACTCAGGTGTGGTCCAATAGGCAATGTTTACTAGGTGCAGAATGAAAGTCGCTACAGCGATTTTTCCCTTATGGTTCGTACATTACGTGTACATGCTCTGCGCTCTCACTGTCCTCTCTCTCAGTATAGAAAGCAAGGCTTTGGGATAGCTGAAATACAGCGTATCTCTGTTATGCCCACAGGCTAATGTCTGTGGCTGGTCTGGGTTGCTCCCTGCTCTTCTGAGAGCAATCAGATCACTCCATATTTCATACTTTCCCTGAGCGCTGCTCTGGAAAACTGACATGCAGCTTTTGGGTCATACCCAGCTTCGCTCCTCTCCGGGACCCTTCCTGCAGTGTCTCCCTTGTTATTTTTAGTGGCAGCGTTGCATTGTGGGTAGAAAGGCAGAATGCGTCCTGGCGCAGATACAGAGAGATCTTTGGTGTGCGTTCTCAGTGGCATACATACAGTCAACACAGCAGCGTGAACATGCTGTGGCCTAGATTTCAGAACAATATGGCAGCTCTCTGTGAGTTTTCACTCCCAAACTTGTTTGAAAACGCGCACATGACGTGCAGTTCAATTAACACCAGCGGGGAATTGGGTTGCACCGCATTCTTTGTATTTCCGATCGGTGACACAATTCTCGTGCGTTGTTTTTAGCAGCGGCGAGGATGCGACGGAAACTTTGCCATTCAGACCTGAGGTTTTAGTTGTGTTTCCACAACTCTTCAGTACCAAAAGGAAAAGAGTTTCAATCCCGAGCAACGGCACGTATATTAAAACTGTTGGGACGCAGTGGGCCGCTCTGCTCTGGGCGTAATTTGGTTGATCTATAATATTAATTTTAAAGAGCATCCCTACTGAGCACGCTGAACCACTGTTGACCACTCAAGCCATATAAATCTGTATTGAGCAGAGATATTAGCCAAGCTAAGCTCTAATAAAGTAATATTGCTTAAGCCCTAATACATGTACTCAGCACCCGATAAGCTGCCCAAGAGATTCAGCATTATTCAAAATGTATGTGATTTCACCAGGCTTTCGTTAGAAGTGAATAACTCCCTCTCCATCTCCGGTCAATGTTCAGGAGACCAGATGTTTCCCATTCCGCCGTTGTTTCACGTTTGCATTGCAGTACGTGAACGTGCACTGCACCTTGTAATTAAAATATGAGTTTTGTGTACAGGGAGGATTGAACTCTGAACCCTGTGTTGACACAGGTACGAGCTAACGTTGATATCGACCTCTCCAGGCCTTTTCGGCGGCAAAACAAATTATATTATTTGCATGTGTTTTTTTTTGTTGTTGTTGTTGTTGTTGTTGTTTTTTTATTTTGTTTCCTGCGTTTTCCCTGTTAATCAGAAACATTTGCGACCCAGGGGGTATTACATGCGAAATGTGCATTTTCAGTTTTCTTCACAAATGCACTTTATTGTTCTGTACCGAGCTAGCTTTCCTCCGGAGAGCTCAGGCTTTTGGCTTGCGAACTCTCTAGAGCCCGCAGGCTGGTTATCACTCACTATCACCAATGAAGAAACCGGCTGCCGGTGATTATTAAACACGGCCCTGTAAATTCACATGCTCCAATAAGTGACATATTTCAGAGAGCTATCAGCCAGACAGCAATTACCTGCTGTTGGCACATCCAGACGGGTGGAGGAGTTCTGTCGGGGTGGTGGTCTTCTTGTAAAACTATTTTGTTTCATATCTAAACAAGGTACTTTCTATTAGCAGCAGCACTGGCCGTTCCAAATGATAAAATGAAATTTCCTTGAGAAGCTATATATATATATATATATATATATATATATATATATATATATATATATTATATTTGACATTTTCATAATTATTTCATAATATATTGGATAAAATGTATATAAAAATTAAAACAATGGAAATCAAATCAGTTTTCTTGTCACATCATCAAATTTTCTCTTTTTTTTTTTTATTTAAATGCTATATATTTATATATATATAAATAAATAATTTAGGCTTAGGTTTATGTTTTCTTAGGGAATGTGTTTCCATTTATGATCATTTTATAGGATTGTCCTATAAAAAAAAAGGATGGAAAAGATGGAAAATCTATTATATATATATATATATATATATATATATATATATATATATATATATATATATATATATATATATATATATATATATTTAAAATTACTTAACAACATCATCATGGAAGTGATATCATTTTGGAGGGAAATCAACTGTACAAAAATCTGTATATTTGAGATGGATTTGATGAATTTTTTTGACGTTTTGTGTTATAAGTTTATTTGTGTTTCTCTAAATCATTCCGGCCTGATGATAAAAATATACAGAAAATATGTTCAATAATATCAACATTTTGGATTTGTTAAAAATCTCAATATTTTCTTCAAGCTGACACCCGTATGTAAGCTCACTGTCTTTATATATGTCCTGTTAGGCATCCTGTGAATTTTCTTGACGTTATGTAAATAATCGGGTTGTGATGAATTGACTGAAGTGCCTGAGCTTGACTACGTATAGAAATACTTTTTTGAGAACTGCAGAATTGAAATAGTACTGCATAGGAGGAATGACCCATATATAATAATTACAATAAAAGGCAGCAATATGCTTTTATGAAACATGAAACAGCCACTGAAAATGTCTGTCCATCTCAGTCTGAGTGAGCAGAGCCCATATGCTCCACGGATCGGGTTTCATCAGAAAGCCAGTGTGAAAGAAGCTGTTAGACATCAGGCTGATGGCAATCATTTCAGCAGAGAGTCAGGCTACTGCAAGCCAAGAGCTTAAAGTGCTTCATTTACCTGACCTCTGACCCCCATGCCTGTCATGTGACTATTGATTTTCAATAGCTGAAAGATCCATACCACCCAGTGAGTAGACTGCAGCGAAACACCCCCCTCGCGCTACACAAACCCGTTCTCACTAATTGGTGGTTTGGTAGTTGGTGGTGGGGAGCTGAGTATTTATTTTACTGTTAACAAGCAGGCAAAGCAAAGCCAGCTCCACAATGAAGTCCAGAAATCTAGATACATAAACACTCCTCCTCTTCAACATACATCTGATTGTTTGTTTGTTTGTTTGTAAATGCATCCATTCATTCTTAAAGGGTCAGGCACTATAAAGCATAATAAATTAGGACAAAAGTTATTTTGTGTGACTTCACTTAATGAATATCTTCCTATTGACTTGTGCTTATAAGGAACATTCCTTGACCTATTTTACCTTTAATCGGCTAAATGACAATATATAATATAAAAAAAAAATATGATAACTTCAACTAATGTAGTTGGTATTATATGCTTCTAATGCGGCTTAGTTTGTATATAAAAAGATATGGTATTATTATTAAATGTAAACAAACACACCACTGGTCAAAAGTTTGGAATAATTAAAATTGTTTATACTTATAGTCTCTTATACTCAGTACAGCTGCATTTATGTTATCAAAAAATACAGTAAAAACAATGATATTGGTAAATATAATTATAACATAAAATAGCTCTTTTCCTTTTTATATATATATTTTGAAATGTAATGAAAGCAAAGCTGAATTTTCAGCATCATTACTCTAGTCTTCAGTGTCACATGATCCTTCAGAAATCATTCTGATATGCTGATTGGCTGCAAAAAAAAAAAAAAAAAATCTTATTATTACCAGTGCTGAAAACAGTCTTTGCTTCTTTTATTCCATCACAGGAATAAATCACATTTTAAAATATATCAAAATAAAACAAAATGATTTGTATCAAATAAATGCAGCTTTGGTGAGCATAAGAGAATGAGACTTCTTCCAAAAACATTTGATTATTAATTCTCAATTACTTTTAATACTTTAAGTATTAAGTAAGTATACACAAGCTTCTATCTATTTTCATAAACATAACAGATCGAGACAGTTGAATCGACTAAATTGGTGCAACAAGGTGTCTAATAGGATCATTAACCCCTGTCGCTGTATGTTTTGGACGTTGCACGAGTGTCTGCGTGTGTGTTTTAGCTTGTGCATGTGTGTATGTGTGCCAGGCTGGTACGTGGCAGATTGCAGGAACAGGCTGACTGTTAGCGGCTAGCTCAGCAGTGCCGAGCTCGATCTGCCATCTTCCCGTGGATTTACAGCTGACGCTGTGGTACTTCAATTAGCTCTATAGCACACAGATGTTGCTTAAATGTGCCTGCTAATGATACTGCAATAAGCGTGAGATTCATGCCATATTCACAGGCACGTAAATTTCTCAAGTGGCACAATTAAAGGGGGAATACAGGATGGGCGGCATAGAGGTGGCAGACCCTCCAGTTGGGAAACTGCAGGTCTGATCTGTAATGGGTCACCATGCCATTGTGCTTTACTGCTTTGTTTCACTCAGATGTCTTGCTAAAGAAAGGAAAACTGTTTTTTTGTTTAACTTTTGTTATCTGAATATCTTCTCCATGTCATTGTTGCTGAATTGTCATAAATTATTTTCCTGCTTTTTTAATAGTTCCCATATATAAATGATAAATGTTTCATGTTAGGCCAAACTGTTTATGCATACATTAGTTAGAGAGGTCACTATACAAATAAATGTGATAATATATATATATATATATATATATATATATATATATATATATCATTATCATTACATAATATATGTGTGTACCTTGTATTATTATTTTGTATATATAAATACACACATGCATGTATATATTTAAGAAATATTTAAGAATGTATATACTGTATATATTTATTTTTCTTATATATATACATGCATGTGGCATGTGTGTGTATTTATATATACAAAATAATTACACAGTACACACACATAAATTATGTACAGTAAACACAAACTTATAATTCGGATGCGATTATTCGCGATTAATCGTTGCCCAACACTATATATATATATATTAGGGCTGTCAAAAGATTAATCGCATCCAAAATAAAAGTTTGTGTTTACATAATATATGTGTGTGTACTCTGTATAATTATTTTGTATATATAAATACACACACATGCCACATGCATGTATATATTTAAGAAATATTTGCATAAATATACTGTATATATTTATATATAATTTATATTATATATAAATATAATTTTTTTTATAAATTGCACATTTTTCTTAAATATATAAAAGCATGTGTGTGTATTTATATATACAAATTTAATTATACACAGTACACACACATATATTATTTAAACACAAACTTTTATTTTGGATGCGATTAATCTTTTGACAGCCCTAATATATATATATATATATATATATATATATATAATATTAAATAAAAAATAAAGATAAAAACTAATTCAAAATATTAATAAAAATATAAGAGTATCTCAATTATTCTAATAATACTACCATCATCATCATACATTTTAAAATTGTAGTTGTTATTATAATTATTTATATGAATGAATAAATACGGATTTAATTATGAATTGGTTTAAATAAATAAAAAATTACCAAAAAAAAAAAAACCACCTTGCCATTGAATCTTACCAAGTTTAAAAAGTATTCATTTAAATGCATTGCTATAGAATATAAATATATACAGTATATAGACTATATACACTTAAAATGCATAAAATGCAACTCTGACTGAATTACTCTGACTGGTTTGTGTGTGTATGTTTGAAGGTCAGAAGGTCGTTTTCCATCACTGTGACTTCAGGCAGATCTACTGACCCAAACACTGTAGATCCAGTATTTCTCTTCACTCCCTGTGGAGATGAGGAAAAAGGCTCCGTCTTTCTCTCTTTTTCTCTCTCAATCACTTTTTCCTGGATCTGAAAAAAAAAACAGCGATCTGTTTGATAGAAAGACAAAAGAATTTGCTTCAATGCCAATTATATATATATACATATTTTTACCAGTTTTATAAATGACAGATGTACAGTTCTGACAAGCCACCTCTGAACTCAATGCAACGTTTATAGTCACATGAATAAAGACAAACTAAATGATTCTTTCCTCAACAATGGCAGCTGAACATGATGCGGCTATTTATAGATAATATTTCATTAAAACTAATTCACAGCCTGTAGTGTTCTGTTTCTTTGATATATTAACAAGATAAACAATATATTTTACATTGCAAATCACAATGTATGCATTTTACAAGAAATGCTAGATGCCCGTGCTGGCTGTCACAGCGGATGGATCAATAAAAATCATCATAAAAGAACAGCAAGAACACATTTTTCCGTTCTCGTATGAGATAATCACTGTTCATTTATCCTGCGACGGTGTGACAGATCTGAATACTGGTTATTCATAATAGTCGGTTAACCCTGATTTTGTTTTCCCTACAAAAACAATGTCCTTATGCAAGTCAATCAAGTTGCGCCGCTTTCATGGCTAAATCATATCATAGGCAATGACAGGTATGATGTTGATACATTAACACAAAGGTGTTCAGCTGCCTTTGTTCCCATGACGCCTTTGAATTCAAGGCGTGTGTCATAAATATCTTTGTGCCAATCAAAACGCGTTCGACATTGCTGTCGGGCAGCTGTCCTTGATTCTGTCAAATCATCAGGACCTCGGTGGGACTTTAGGAAGTTGCCGTCCTTGGTGATGTTTTGTAGTTTGTTTACATGTTTTAATAGACGTCGCCTCACTGACAGGTCCAATTCAGAGTTCAATGCACTTCATTTGGAGCTATGAACAATGATTGTATGTTATATGTTTTGTTTTTTTATTATTGTTAGGAAGTCAACTTGGGGGAGAGGATCCTCTCTGCAGAGCCAATGGGTGGATTTCGATGTCCAACTCCCCCTCTCTGGACGTAATGGGTGGAGCTTGAAGGTCCAACCACACCCTAACCCTGAACATAACTAGGTCAAGTTCCACCTATTACGTCGAGAGAGGGGAACTGGACGTCATTTGGCTCTGCAGTGAGCACCACTCAACTTGGGAAGCATACTATGTATACTGTTCAAAAGTTTGGAGTCAGTATTATAATGTTTTATGTTTTAAAAGTCTCTTATGCTCATAAAGGCTGATATTTATGGAAGCTTGTTTCCGCCACAAAATAAAAAAAAATAAAAGATAATTGCGACTTTTTATCTCACAATTGCGAGTTTACATCTCGCAATTCTGACTTTATTTCTCAGAATTCTGAGATATAAAGTCACAATTGCGTGTTATAAAGCCAGAATTCTGACTTTTTTTCTCGCAATTGCGACTTTATATCACGCAATTCTGACTTTATATCTCAGAATTCTGACTTTATATCACGCAATTCTGACTTTATAACACATAATTGCGAGTTTATATCTCGCAATTCTGACATCTTTTTTTCAGAATTGTGAGATATAAAGTCCAATTCCAAGGGGGAAAAACATGACCCCCTAACAAACAAACACCCTAAACATGACGTGAGCACAGGTGCTTCCAGCTACAAGCTGTATTTTAATGCATTGTTGCATTAAAAAAATAAAAAATAATAATAATAATAAATAAAAAATTCAATGAAATCCAAAAGGAGGTGAGGATTATCAACAATGACTTTGGAAGGCCCTGTTTACAACTGGTATTAAGATGCATTTTGGCCGATCGGATCACACGTGGATGACGCTAAATACAGGTGTACTGCACTTGCAATTTGCCAACAAGCATTCATACTTGCATATTCGTTGAATATTTGTCTGGCTTTATTATCAGAATTACCCATATAACCGCTTTCAGGATGTTGCAAATGCTTCCAGTGTGTACAGAAGTGCACAGCTAATGCATGTATGGTATCGTACATGTATTCGATTCCTGTTTGCTTAGAACACGAAAACCTAAACCCGGCCTCAGGACGACTTAAACTTCTCTCCCCGCATGCTTTCATATTATTCATCACTACAAGCTTAGGTAAAGAAAGACAGGCCTTGATGTCATGTTTTTCACAGACTCAGCACAAACAAGTTGTATTGCTCCAACACAAGAGCTCATTCACCATCTGTCCTCGACTACAAAGTCACCCGCAGTCTCCCAGTCTCGGCAGACAGCTGAACACGAGCCTCTTACAGTAGTGTGGCAGCACAGGGGGAAACTCTGCAGGGTGGTATCCTGACCAGACGAGCGTCAAGCGGTGTAAACGCGAGCAGTTACCGCGCCGCAGTCTCGCCGTGCTTGGGTGGTGATCTGGACCAGAGATTACGCGCAGTCAGCAAGATAGAGATTAGTTGGAAACTGTAGTCAAACAATCCACACCTGTTTTGACAGGGAGAAATCACAACCATAGCACAACTGTGTAAAGATAAAAAAAAAAAAAGTGTGTGTCCTATGATGTTACAAACACCAACAGAGCGATCACGGGCTGTCTGGCTCAGCGTGTCTTTGTGCTAAACAGCAAGATGATTAAAGAGAGGGTTCACCCAAAAATCAAAATGCTGTCATCTTTTACCCGCTCTAATGTCACGCCAAAAACATACTGTATGTTCCCCCCCTTATTCGCTTTAGTTCATCAAACAGTTTCCTAGCTTGTCAAATTGAAACAACATTATAAATCTCATCCTTTCTTCACAAGTATGAAACTGTTTTTGTAGAAGATATACTTTTATGAGGTACCATTTGAAACAAATGTTTCGAGAAACATTAGTGGCCTTTTTTTTAAGTTTGATCATTTGAAAAATTAAACTTTGTTGCAACAACTATATATAAATGCATATTATATATAAATAAATATCAAATGTAATATACAATTTTGAAAGAAGACTCTTATGCTCACCAAGGATGCATTTATTTGATCAAAAATAATTTTTGTGGAAAAAAATGCATTTTAAGCCAACAAATTTTCTGATTCTGTGGCATCTCTCTTCAGGAAATTAACTGTGGATTGTGTCATGATTATTAAGTATCTCAAATAATGTTCTAAAAGATGACTTTTAGAGTTATTTCTTTAAGTAGAATTACTTCTTGTTGTTTTTATGGTTACTACGCTCAGGGGCGTCATGCAAGCCAAAATTCTGGGGGGGCACAATCTGAGACGTTGCAATTGTTTTCTGACGGGTGATATGGATCATGTTAGGAGGGGTCAGGGGGTTTTTCCAGGGAAAATTTTTAAATTCTGGCTGCTAAACATACCATTTCAATGCAGTTTGGGAGGGACAGAAATACCTTAACGGAGCTAGCAGCAACCCTCCTCTATCTGAGGACTAAGTTAAAGTATCTATTTTGTAAGTTTATGTAAAAGACAGGTTGATGAAAGAACTGTAAGCTCAAATTCAAAAGCTTTTGAAGTCTACTTCATTAAAGCATGTTTACACACACACTTACTGTACACTTAGGCCTACTACACATGATTTTAAAAACAGTACCTTTGCAGATTTTATGTTATGATTTTAAATTGGTATGTGACCTAAGAACGATCTTACATTAAAGGTACATAAAGGTGCTGAGGTCTGACTTTGTGGTGCTCTGAAATTAAGTTATTTTAATATTAATATGTGATGAAGGACTTTGAAAGAAGTTTGACAGATTTCAGTGCTGAATAAGGTTAACACTACGTTACTATGGCTTTGTATGGCAGTAACGTTAGCCAACTAGTTTACGGTAACATTACTCTGACACAACTTAAGTTAATGCTCTGAATTCGCAGCTAATATCAAATCCATAACTTTTTGATCAAGTTAAAATTTCCAGGTCAACCACAAATAATCCCACTACCTTTTAATATCATCCGATAACTAATTCAATGCCGATTTGTTGCTTTGCCCACTTACCACTTCAAGACCATCTGTAAAACATTGCCAGCTCAACGTGCGAGACGAGTGAGATGCTTGAACATACACAGCAAAGATTCTAGAGCGCTACGATATACACAGACACCATATTAGGAAAAAGGGGCGGGCTGATGCTGACCGATTTATTACACATCCATCCAGAAGAATACATTTGAGTCGTTATAGGCTCTGGTATATTATGGAGCATAATAGGAATAAAGTTGTGACAAAAAAATTATCAGGGAGGAAAAATCTGAGGGGGCACGTGCCCCCTCACTTTGAATGGGCATGACGCCACTGACTATGCTCTTATCTGCGCTTTTTTTAAGCTAACAAAACTAAATGGTGACCACCGGTTGTCAAAAAAGTACAATAACAGTTCTCCACGTGATTCTTGTGCTATATTCGAAGTATTTTATATGCTAAGTTTTCCACAGTTATAGAGTGGTTTGTGTAAGAAACAGATCAAATTTAAGTATATATATTCACCAAAACAGTTTTAATCCTCGCTTGACAGCCACTATCACCAGCTGCTTTTGCTAAAAGTGGAAAAGATTGCCAGAAAGCTTGTTCCATGTGGGAAAAATGTGTGATATGAGGGTAAGGACATGGCAGTTTTTACTTTTTGTCAACTCACCCTTTAAATAAGTAGAAAGACCCAGTTTGACCAAAACATTTGACTGTTTGAACCCAGACAATGGCCTAGAGGCGGTGTAGCATAGCCTAGCGCAGTTATCTAAGTACAGCGGGAATCTGGCCAGCTTTCAGTACAGTAAGCCACTACACTGCACTCCGAGACGAGATCCGGTCTTAAAGGTTAATCTCCCCATTGTGATTCATTGTCACTTTAGCATTTATATTCGGCTAAGCATCTCAGGATTCCCTCTTTTTCAGGTCTTTAAGCCCCAGTAGTTATCTGCACTATGACTTACTATCTGAACTCGACTCAATGAATCAGAGAGAGAGAGAGGGAGAGAGTCAGAGTCTAAGCCGGTAAGTTTTCTAAATGTCCCCTCAGCCCCAGTGAGAGAGAGAGAGAGAGAGAGAGAGAGAGAGAGAGAGAGAGAGAGAGAGAGAGAGAGAGAGAGAGAGAGAGAGAGAGAGAGAGAGAGAGAGAGAGAGAGAGAGAGAGAGAGAGAGAGAGAGAGAGAGAGAGAGAGAGAGAGAGAGAGAGAGAGATTGGATAAGCCTCTTTCTCACAGTGCTGTGGAAAAAAGAGAAGCATAGATCAGATGTCACTGAATTCAGGCTGGTCTAGATGCAGTCTGGACTGAATGCTTAAGATGTGAGGGTGGGTGCTCTACCACAGGTAGATCTGACTGACTGTTGCCAATTGTTTACTGCCATTCTGTGGGCGAAAATGCCTTGTTGATGCCAGAGGAGAATGGCCAGGCTGGTTCGAGCAGATAGAAAGGCAACAGTTAGTCAAATAACCACTCGTTACAACAGAGGCATGCAGAAGAGCATCTCTGAACGCGCAAGAACAGGAAAAACGTTGGTCTGATGAGTCTTGATTTCTGCTGCGACATTCAGATGGAAGGGTCAAAATTTGACATAAACAACATGAAAGCATGGATCCATCCTGCCTTGTATCAACGGTTCACGCTGGTGTAATGGTGTATTGAATATTTTCTTGGCACACTTTGGGCCTCTTAGTACCAATTGAGCATCGTTTAAAGGCCACAGCCTACCTGAGTATTGCTGCTGACCATGTCCATCCCTTTCTGACCACAGTCATAATCTAACATTATAAACACGCACCGCTGTTGTGATATAAATGTTTTCAATACGGAGTATGTGAGGGGTGTGAAAAGGTGTCTTTTATTTCTTTTTATCTATCAAAGCTTGTGTTTGTCAAGGAATCGATTGCAATGAATCACGAGCCCCAGTGATTTACAGAACGATTGCTCAATTGATTAACCTAATGAATCATATCATCCATCCAATTATCCACGAGACCCGCTCAGCTATAGAGCACTGAAGATCAATCACCTGCAGCTGTGAAGGACAAGAGCGTTTAAAGGTGTGCAGCTCTCTGATTAACAAGACCAGATCTGCAACTGACAAACTATTGTTTCATATGCCAAGATCCAATAAAAGACATGTATATTGTAAATATATTTTTAAATGGGCTCTTTCCCATCAAGATTATACAAATTCACTGATTAAAGGGACCATATTCTGCTCTTTTGTAGAGTTTAGTTATTTTAATTATTTTAATTACTTATAGTTAGTACTACTGTACTACATTTAAAAATATAAAAATACATAGTAGGCCACTACATGTCAAATAGTAGTCATTAGAGTATTAGTAGAGTGTATAATATCTGTTAACACTTTATTTTGATGCTCCTTAACAGACATTCTTCTGACTATAAGTAACTTTGTGTCAACTTATTCCACAAACCCTACCTAACCCTAACCTAACAGTCTACTACAGTCTACAAATAGCCTACTAATACTCTAACATAGTTGCAAAGTTACATATTGTTAGTAAAATGTCTAAAATGGACCATCAAAATAAAGTGTAACGTAATATTTTTCATTAAACAGCAACTCAGTTCAAGGCAATCAAAAAAATTGTCGATTTTGGAATTCCAAATTTGACAGCTCCTGGTCACTGTAAGTTTTCTTTTTAAATGGCATGAGGGTAAGTGATGACAGAACATTTACATTTTTAGGTGAACTATCCCTTTAAGTGAACATGTGCCATGTGCAAAAATGCGTATACAATCTTAATTTGCCAGTTTCACATCTGCTTATGTTCTTTTTAGGTTTCAGTCGTTCAGTATGTGCATTATGAGTGATTATGAGTGGTCTGTCTGGAGCTGTGAGAGTTGTGTCTACAGTGGGCCGTAGGAACAGCTGGTGTCGGGTGTCCGGGACAGAGTTGCCTCCGATGGGCATGAAGATCACCATGGGTACCGACAATTGGGCCTGCATAAACAAAGATTGTGCCATGGAGCCGGAATGTGAGGGGGCTGATATCACTGTCTGAAAGAAAGTAGGGAAGAAGAAAGGAACAGACGAGATGAAGGTCTGTTGTGTTGCTGCAGTTGGCCTTGTGTCATGGTGTTACTCATAAGACATTAGCTGCAGACAGAGTTGAGGGCACAGGAATTTACAAGCTGACTGGGGTTAGCTAACAGGGAACAGTCCATGACACACACGATTACAAGAGGTCAAGGGCTTTTCATCTTCAAGTTGTCTAGCTGTGGCTGTAGTTTTCAAACACTCATCTCCAGGCTGTTGTGTTTAAAATCTGTGAAGTCTTTATGAAATGCCATTTCACAAATTTTAGGAAATATAGCTGGCCATAGTAAACACTTAGAGGAGGAGTTCAGCAAACCTATGACTTTCGTCTTTATATATATATTTCATTATAATATTTCATTTTATTCACTTATCTGATTCAAATATTATTATTCTGAACAGGACAATTTGCAAGTTGGAAATCAATTGATCAAATGATTGGATTTCGTGTGTGTGTGTGTGTGTGTGTGTGTGTGTGTGTGTTTTCTATCCCGGTGGGGACTTCAACCTGAATTTACACAGACTCATGGGGACTCGTGTCACCGCAGGGGCCTAAATTGAGATCCCCTTGAGGGAACACGCTTATACTTCATAAAGAGAGAGTTTTTTTTTTTTTTATGTAAAAATTCAGAAAGTTTTCTGTGATGGTTAGGTTTAAGGGTAGGGTTAGTGTAAGGGGAGAGAATATACAGTTTGTACAGTATAAAAACCATTACATCAATGGTGAGTCCCCACAAAGTTAGTAAACCAGACATGTGTGTCTGTTTCACCACTATTATTCATTTATATTTATTATTATCAATTATTTCTATTATTTTATTTTAATTACTTTAGTGCATTATGGAACTCCACAGAGGATAGTGATATTAATATTAGCGCGATTAGAATATGGCCCAAAAAAGGAGACAGGACCTTTAAGCACTTGTTTTTTGACATTTTCTAAAGCACAACTTCATGTCAAAATCGTCATGCTTTGATCAAAATCTCTGTGACTGCAAAACTAATTGTCCTAATAATAATGACAACAGATGCCTGCTGCCTGGCTGCCTTGCCTAGTTTTGATTGCGTGACCTCGTGACCTTTGCCTTTATTTGAGAGCACACGGGCCGCAGTAAATGAACGAGTGGCCGTCTCCACCAGACTGAGGTTATGAAGGATTATTGACTCAGGTTTTATAAATATTTAATGCTCGCATTAAAAACTATGGCAGAGGATGGCCATTAGGCCGTCGTAATAAAGAGGCTTTCTGTGTGATTGAGTGAGGTGAGGGCCGAGCAGGGGCCGATCAGGGGCCACTCTTTGATGAAGACGCAACAGAACACAGGAGGAAGGTTCTGTCCTTGCATTTATTTAATACTGGGAAAACATGCGGCGGGACTGGACAGTACGACAGCGTCACGCTTCAGCTCGGCAGCTGCCCGTCGTAATTGCTTCAGCGGACCTGACTTCATGTCTTTATGACTGGTGATAGAGCACAGAATAATTATTTCCAACTCCATAAAGCTTATAGTTGCATCGTTCCGCACTGTAGTTGAAGCAAAACATCGGACATTAGCGTATTCCCACAGCGCACGCTGGATGATCTGCATTTGCGGTACTTGCTTTGGAGGATGATAAATGCTCCTTCATACATTTATAATGTAACTGTTTGTATTTTTTCTGTTGTTTTATTTGGTTATACAAGATTGATATACTCATGAAGAAACAGATGCTCACGTACAGCGTAGCAGCAGCCGTCTCCAACAGCGGACGTTTGGCCGAATGGCAGGCGACCAAAAATCGATCCCTAATCTGATTGGGGGATGTTTTATTACCTCTGATAGAATTTAGATTTTCTCTGAAGCAATTTCTTCGGCGGATAAAAGAAGCTATTTAAGGGTAGAACAGGCGATTTCATTCTTCGGGCCCGTATAAAGACTATTGTCCAGTTTGTTCATTGTGCTAATTGTAGGAGACACCGATAGGCCCCGTGCAGTGTCCTCAGCAGGTAAACGCTCGAGTTATCTGGCTACAGATCACCCCGTCCAGGCAAATAGGCACAACAGATCACATTCAAATGCTGTTCTTTGGCATATTGACACTGCGGCTATCAGCCGGGCCTGTTATCTGACTGAAGCCCTGATCTATGCCAGCGGGCGGTCGCATAATAACCTGCGAATCAGTTATGCAGAGACTCTGCCTCCCCTTAATTGTCCACATTGTGAGTAAGAAAACACGCGGCGAGCGCCGTTGTCTTGATGAGAAATTGACATTTTCTGACCTGCTATCCGGAGGCACTCAGAAAGACAGATAAGATACGTGGTTGTTTTAAAGCAGGGAGGTTATTCTTCTAGGACTGTGCAGATGAGTATGGATTGAAGACCATGACTATGAACTATGAAGGGTTCCAACACCTCTTTTAGAAAAGTGATAACCTTGGCCGTTGAATGCATCGACTTTTATCCGCAGTCGGTTAGAAAGTCGCCAAGCACACTGCGACATTTTTAATGAGGACATTAGCCTGTGCTATGCAAAACAAAACCTTTTTTTTAGTATTCAGGTTTCTAGTTAACCCTTCAGTAAGATTTTGTGATGAAGTGATTTTGCCAGGGATTTATGCCATTCGGAGCTGAATTGAGAATGTCTTTCAAATTCCATTTCAGTTACTGAATTTGAATTGAAGTAGCAATTTGAATGTCAGAGAGTAGAATTAAAATCAATTGAAATTCAAATAAATGCAGACAGACAGACAGACAGACAGACAGACAGACAGACAGACAGATAGATAGATAGATAGATAGATAGATAGATAGATAGACAGACAGACAGACAGACAGACAGACAGACAGACAGACAGACAGACAGACAGACAGACAGACAGACAGACAGATAGATAAATAGATAGATAGACATAGACAGACAGACAGACAGACAGACAGATAGATAGACAGACAGACAGACAGACAGACAGACAGACAGACAGACAGACAGACACAGATAGATAGATAGATAGACAGACAGACAGACAGACAGACAGACAGACAGAGACAGACAGACAGACAGACAGACAGACAGACACAGACAGACAGACAGACAGACAGACAGATAGATAGATAGATAGATAGACAGACAGACAGACAGACAGGCAGGCAGGCAGGCAGGCAGGCAGGCAGGCAGGCAGGCAGGCAGACAGACAGACAGACAGACAGACAGACAGACAGACAGACAGACAGATAGATAGATAGATAGATAGATAGATAGATAGATAGATAGATAGATAGATAGATAGATAGATAGAAAGATAGAAAGATAGATAGATAGATAGATAGATTTGATTAATCTTTTTCTGTGATGTGTGAGCAATTCAAATTAAATTTCATGCTCATGAATTGTTCATGGATGTTACCATGGTTAAAGACAGCCTGTTCATAAGCACAGTGAAAAGTGACAATACAAATATAAAAGATTTATTAAGAATCGGATTTATGAATATTAGGCAAACTGTTGACTGTTTAGTGTCCCCAAGCAATTAAAATGATAAAAGATCCAAACTTGACTCTTGAAATTAAAGTTAACATGAAATCAAAACTTACCATAATTAATTACCCTATGTTCTTTACTGTGAATAATTTATCAACACAAAACAAAGTTTGCCTTCATAATCTTTCTTTATAATGTAATAAATTGATGCACCTCTGAAAAACTTCCCTTTTAGGCTGACATCACAAAACCCTCTTTTTAAACCATCTGACCACATTTCACATTCCCTGATGGATAAAGTCGACTTTAAGCTTCCTCTCGTTGAAAATCCCATTTCACTTGTAAATATGTCAGATTATGGAAGTAAATAGGCAAATATAGTTGAACTGATATCAGCTATTCTACCAAAAGTCTGATTTCAAACTCTTCCAAAATAGGTTGAAAAGGCCCATTTGACTGTTAAATGCAGTCCGTTTAAAAGAAGCCATGAATCCCAGCACTAGCTGCTGTAGGTATCAGATCTGACTGGGCTCCTTTAGCCTGTAATTGCTCAACTTACATTTCAAACACTGGGCTCAACGAGGCATCCAGTTGAATCAGTTATGGAGCAGATTCCTGATGAGACAGAGACAGTGAAGCTCAATTCTACAGTCAGCTCACTAATGACCTTCAACAAGGTTAGCACCGGCACTGTCCTCTGCGTTCACCCTCCGCGAGCACTACGTCTAATGATGCATGCATGACTGACAAACCCCATGTGGTTCTGCAGGTTGTAATTCACATCATGTGTTGATGAAGAGGTGCACCTACTCTACTAATGATGTCTTGTTAATGTTGATGGAACCGAGACTTTTTTTCCATTTTACAGTTGTCACAAGTCGGCCGTCTGGATGAATCGCAGAGAAATATCTCCCGGCTCCCCATCGAGCGAGGCCAAAACAGCGCGCGTAGAGTGTCCGGCGCGAAATGGCAGTTGTTCTTCAGGGATCAATGCGTTGACCAGGAGGGCCTCCCACCCCTGGAGACTGTCATTTCTTCTAGGAATTCACAGAAGTGGAAGATGAAAGCCTCGTGTCATCGGCTCACCCAAAAACACCGGGCCGTAAGAGTCTCAGCCAATGCCACACCAAGGCCAAGGCCAGAGAGAAAGAGAGAGAGAGAGAGAGAGAGAGAGAGAGAGAGAAAGAGATGGGGCCGCCATCTTAGCCGGATCCGCTTCATAACTGCAAGCATTTATACTGATCAGATGTGACAGGCCTACAGGTTGACTTTTTTTTCTTGTTGATTGTTGGCATTTTGTCTCTGTCCTTGTCCTGACATTTATAATGCATTACTTTGCTGAAAATCTCAATTTTCTCCATTTTTTTTTTTTTTTAATTAGATTTCAGCAATAAGGTAGAAGAGACTGTACTGAGCGCTGTAAATAGTTACTTCATTTTTGTCTTTAATATTTTTGCTTAGCAGATTCACAAAGTCCGTCTTTCTGCTAGAATATGCCATGCATGGCATTTAAACTAAGGTCAGTAGTTTGTCTACATGGGTGTTGAGCAGTGATGTTGTGCATCATAACTGTATATTTTATTATATGACTGGAACGTCATATTGACCAATCGGCATCCAAGGCAAAAATGCTTTACTTTACGCTGGATAATAAATTGATTTTTTTTTTTCAGTTTATATGTATCATTTAGAGAAGTAGAAGTAGTTAGATGATAAAAATCACTGTAATAAACAAAACTTTTATTGTTTTATTTTGTAAAACATTTGTAAATTTTTCCTTCCCATAGGTATTTATTTATTTATTTTGAATGCATGGCTGTTTTTAGAGCGAGAAAAGACCAAAATAAGATTGCAGGGAGAAATTGATCACAGACAAGAAATACTTTAATTAAATATTATGTAAAATGAACAACTTTGTACAACAAAATGTAGAAATGTGGCCATAAAACAACTCAAATAAAACCATACATGAGCCAGAAAAAAAAAAGGCATATGTTCTTACAGAGCTCATGTTTAGTGAAATCTTCCGAGTATGGGGACGTAATTAGACTTAAAGACAAAACCAGATTGCAGAAATGATGAAATCCACAAATGCACTTCACGTAACCTTGGGTTTTTCTTACTTTCAGGGTGACCTCAACGGCTCCTCCACTTGGCCGGGCTTTGTTGAGCCATCACAAAGCAAATACATTGTACATTCATCATTTCTTTCCTTCTACAGCTGCCTTTGCTTCCTGCAGCTAAAGGAAACTTGTGCGCCGATTGCCAAGAGGAAACATCCGCTTTTGGTTTGAAACAGAAAGACTAGCACACTGCTGAACATTACAACATTTACAAAGCCTGAAGTGCAAAGAAAAAGAGCTCAAAAACAAAGCCTCGGATTATATATATATAAAAAAAGAGATGGAATCACTGCGTATCATTTGCGGATTTTGGCACGACTCGGAAAATCAATATTATTGAAAGAGAAAAGTGTAAGAAGGTGATATGATTTCGGCTATGCTACGGTGTCATGGGTTACTTACAAAATGACTTTTACAATATAGAACATCTTCATCTTTGTTATCCATACATATGATACAAAAACTAACTTTTCATTTGTTTTCATTCCCTTTGAACGCTGTTTTACTTGAGGGAATAGGGTAAAATTAATGTTAAAAAAGACAAACTGACAAAATAGTCCAAAAAGATGAGGGGTCACAATAATTATTTTTTATTTTAGTAAAAAATGTTTGTGCTTTTTACACCATTGATCTGAATGGAATAATGAGATTCACTGTGGTGAACGTTTGTCATTAAAACAGCAGAAAGGTTCCTCTCAGGAGATTCACTGGAAAGCCTTTGACAGAGCTTTTTTCTGACATATTTTAATAAACATTAGTAACTGATGTATATTTCCATTGCAGATATTTTTTTCTTTCCTTTTTTTTTTTTTTTTTTTTCCTTCTTGATCCCTGTAAACATGGTTGAGTTATGTGGCAAAGTCATGGTGGCAGGTAAAAATGACTTTTTACATTCTACAAAAACAAAATTTACAACCACAATTGGATTTTTCCCCCCCTGGGGTGGCTTGACATGCACTTTATCTACTAATATTATTACAGCCAGGTGACACAAACAATTTATTTGACTATACAACAAACAGTTTCCTTTCAAAAAAGTACTTTTTTTAGATAACTTAAAAATTAATATAAAAATAAACAATGGATTTGACTGCTCCTCGAAATAGCAAATAAACAAACAAACGAACAAAAATGGACGGAAGGTCTGATGCCGTTAAAAAAAAATTCTGATTTACAAATGAAATGTGTAGACGATACAAAACATCGAATGTAGGCGATGATTCTTGGCTAAACCTTCATCGTAATTTCGGCCGTGGAAAACAATACACGTGAGATTAAAGAAAACAATGGAAAGCAATATACAAAATTTCAAAGATAAATACAATATTTATAATTGATATGTTACAAAAAATTCCCTTAGTGACCGCAAGTGTTTGTGTGAAAGTGTTGCAATGTATAAGACAATTTTACTCCTAACTGTAGGAATAAAACTCTGTACTAAATATTTAAGTGAATCTGGAAAATTCAAGACAAGTGTATAAATATTTAGCTACAACTTTGGCAAAATCACAAAAGTCTACAATTGTATAACCACATACAAAACACATTAGGGAGTAAGGAGCTAGAGGTATAAGGACAACTTTCTGGTACAAGAAACAGACTTCACAGTAGCCTAAGAATGCAATAGTATACAGTGCTAGCAAAAAGTTGAAAAACATTGCAGATCACACTCGCTTTACATGAAGCTTTAGCAGTGGAAATATTTTCTTTCTTTTTTTTGTTCTTTTTTTGTCTTTTTTAACCAACAGATAGTAGCGCTTCGTCTCTGTTAGTGTGCTTGTTGAAGGCAAGAAAAGAATTTTTGCAATATCAAAGTTACAACTTCTACCTACAATAAGTTACAAAGTTCATTGAACGATTAGATCTCCTCTCGCTCCGTTCGTTCTTCCTTGCCTTTCTTTTTGATTTATAAATCATATATCTTATATTATTTCCAGTTTATTGGCTCTGTATATATTGGCCCCCTTTTTATTACCACAATCAAAAAAAATGGCAAAACAATAAACAAAAAATAACAATAATAAAAAAGGAAAATGAATTCACATTATGAAGATGTGCAGCGGCAGCACATCGGTGAAAGAGAAACATTCTTACACATTTTTTTTTTTTATCAGTGTTTTCATCAAATGGCATATCCACAATGTTTCCTCCCACACATAGCAAGAACTAGACATAGCCAAGATTAAACCAGAAATGTTTATACAAAATAGGTACGTTTTGTTATTTTTTCCCCCCTTCAAGATCGTGAAAATATGACAAGAGATTCAGTCAATAAAATGAAATTGTTCATTTGCATGTCAATTTCGAATAAACTCTTTGAAACAAAGTGTCTTTTTCCTCTGAATAACAGAATTAGCTGCTGATTAACTTCATGACGAATGACGACTTCGAGGAGGATCCTCCGTGTAACGTACTACGCTTCGTCCCCCGGCGAGGAGACGGCTGCTTTACAAAGGGACAGGAGTGCAATTTACATGGGTGGGACCACCAGTCCGGACATAGCTGGAAGAGAAAGAGAAACAATTTTAGCACGGGAGGTCCCAAGACAAAAAAGGAACACAGCAGTAAGTATGTCACTCGCATTTCACGAAATACTCGACTCGAAAGGCACTGGGGATGTTTGTAAAATGGAGGCTGTTGCTGTCGGGGACCGACGGGGGAGGGTTAGGAGTGATTGAGTGAAATGTGCTTCACCAACAAGACGTGCTGGAAAGACTTCACTTTTAGAAAGAGGAGCTTTCTGACATTTTGAGGAGAAAGCATCCTGGCTCCCACATGTGTGATATTTCTCTTAGCGTTTTGTTAATGGCAAACAGTGGGCCAGACTCCCAGGAGAGGGTCCCTGCTGACAGCCGAGAAACAACACGGTCACTTCTGCTAACGTCACGTAGACCCACGGTCTCCCCTCCTCAGTCAGCAACCAGACACCCCTTGGCTTTGCCCAAATTGAAATCTTCGCTCGCTCCCTCCTGCCATTACCGGAGCCGAGTGGATGCTGGAAAACCATTTGCATTCTTCTGTCAGCCAGTATCCCCCCCCCCATCTCTCCTTATCGTGACATCTAAAGAAAGCCGGACTAGGTCGTCGAACGCCCACCTCTCGGCCCTAAGATTGATGTACTCGCTCGCTCCGCTCATTTCCGCAATTAGGTGTCTAGTGAAGTGCCAGGGGAGGGAAAACGGGAAAAAAGCTCTTTTGCCGCTTTCAACTTATTTGTAGAGTCATGCTTGGAGTGCTTTTAAGTTTGCCAAGGCATCTAATGTTGTGGCATTCCTCATTAATTTCTGCAAACCACATATTAATAAGTAGATGCATGTAGCGGCATGAACTTTAATTTCTCAGTTCATTAGGTCTAACATTATTAATCTCGCTTGCACACGCTATGGCTAAAACATGTTTTCAAAGCAAACAACTGGGCCTTGACGGAGAGCAAATACGAGCGCACTAAACAGCCAGAGTAAGTCTTTAATTTGCCGAACGACGCCACCCTGCCGAGAATAACGCGTGCTCTTTCCCTCTCGCTCTTTCTTCTTATAATCACATTCAACCTGGGTTATAATCGGTTCTTCTGCTAAGTTCCTCTTCAGCAATGACGTTACATGGCGTTAACATGTCTGCCCTTCTGCGCTCCTAATGTAGGATACATACATTTTTAACTGACTACAGTATTCTGAGGGCCAGGGGGCAGCGTGTACAGCTAAAGTAAATAGAATATGAAGAGAATATTACATATGTTCAGCTCAGGTTGAATGCAAAAGAGGACGGTGAATAATGGAGCAGGAGCATCAATTTTATTTGCGCAAGATGTTTCCGAATTATAGCGATCCCAGCCACTCGAGTACGAAATCTCCCGAGACACTTAACTTTGCTTAATCATTAATGAAAGATAAATAAATCAATAAACACACCCACACATGCACATGCATTCTACATGCCCGCATGCATAATGCGTTCTTGCACTTATTCGACCACTCATCCGTCCATCCATCCGCCCATCCAAACGCGAATGCATAATTGATGCGGGCGGGAGGCCATGTTCGTTAAGCGGCGGATGGCGGATGGGTGGCGTCTCTGGGTACCAGAGTGCAATGATGCGACCCAACAGGTGAGGCAACTGCGGGGCGAACTAAAAGCAGGGATTCGGCTCTCACCTTGAAGTCCATTGCCATTTGCACTGGTGCAAGAAGGAGGTGGAGATGCTTGGGGCCTGACAACTGGAGCAAAGGCGCTTTTTTGTTTCACTGCAGAGATGACATTGGCAGGTGAGAATGAGAAAATGCCGTGTGTACTGCTACAGTTTGAAGAGAGGCTGACCGAAGAGGCTGCCATGGTAGGGCTCGACGGAACTACTGCAACAAAGCAGACATAGTCACCACTCAGAGAGAGTTCACTTCTTACAGACGAAGAGTCAGAGAGCCGGGCCTCGCCTCTTTTTCAAATCATATTCATGGAATGAAAACAAATCAGGGAGAAATGGTTATGAGGATATGGGGGGGAAATTTGGGTTGCGGGTCTTTTTGGGGGGGACTAAAACAAACGAGCAAATCAGGTAAATGGAGTTGAAATGGGAAATGAGATGTCCTGCCTTGGCCACTTTCTGGATAATAGGCGTTCTTATCGACTCTGACTGGGTCATTTTGCCGAAAACATTGTTTTTTAGTTTTTTTTTTTTTATGTATGTATTTTTACATTTTTTTTTTTTTTTTTTGAGTGCTGTTTGGTGGCCTCCTTTATAATTGAAATTTGTTTTGCTTTGATTGGTCGGATTTGCTAAATGTCTCGGTTGTTCAGCCTCCAGAGTCACCCCTCCTTTTATCCAGTAGCACACATTCCCAACAGATAACAAAAAAACAAAACAACAAACAACCAACAGAACCACAACAAAGGAGTGTCAAAAGAAAGGGGAAGCACAGGTGGGGACACAGAGAGCGGGGGGCTTGTCATTACCTTGATACTTACTGCCGTAGGGAGAATTTGCAGAGGACCCGTTCAAGAAGCCCGGTGAACTGGGCACACCCAGGTTGGGCATTCCCGTGTTGCCGTAGCCATTCATGCTGTTGCTGACAGTATTGTAGTTGGACTGCTGCGGGGTGCTGCTGGGCACGTAACCGCGAGGCGACACGCTGCTCGTGTTGCGACTGTAGCCCACTGCGGACGGAGAGACATTGGTTAAAAAGTGCCACAATATGCGGTATGTACATTTAAAATTTTCAGGTAGATGCTATCACCAAAGTTGTTAATG
This sequence comes from Scardinius erythrophthalmus, assembly GCF_964197995.2. NCBI lineage: Eukaryota > Metazoa > Chordata > Actinopteri > Cypriniformes > Leuciscidae > Scardinius > Scardinius erythrophthalmus. Next base: position 5,163,341 of record NC_138238.1, read on the forward strand.
CTAATTATATATGCTATTTATAGGCCTAATGTGTTAACCTTTCCGTTCCACACAGCTGTGCGTTAAATTCACCTCCATGTATGTAAGGAGAATATTCAGCATTGTAGCGTGTATTCCAGTGTGATTTTTCCCTGTCCTGACCTGAGAGGAGGCAACAATGGAACAGGTGTAAACCTATTATCAGTACACTGGCTAAATGCAGTGTGTGAGATAGCGCTGCGTGTTCTGGCAGGCTGGCAGCGGAGAGATGGGGACAGGGTCATGCACCTCCTGGGATCTATGCTATACACAGCCAGGAAAGATAAAGCTGCAACCGGCCTGTGCCATGATTCATGCTGCTAGCAGCTCGCTAATGTTCGCTAATCGTTGCAAGCATTTTTCTAGATACGTATATAACTCATTTTGATACTAACAGATGAATAACTAAAGTGGTTAGCAAGTTCTCTAGCCTGGCTATGCTGGTTAGACTATCTGCTTTGATAGTTTTAAGGGGTTTTTGGCACTTGTCAGTCAACAATGATCAGCTAAACACCATTAGGCTAACTTAGTTTGTTGTTCGTTGCAGTCTACATGCTGATGATCATTTGTTGCCACATACCTTGTGAGGTCTCTGAGACGTTGACGGCGAGCTGACTGCCGAATGAGTTGACCCCCATCATTCCGCCGTGAGAGGCCGTGTTGGCGAGGGACGGGATCTGGTTGTGGTTACGTGGGACGCTATACAGAGCCTCTGCGATATCTGCGGCCCTCTTCAGAATGATCTCCTACCACACAGAAACAGAGAATAGAGTTGTTCAGTATGTTCTCAAAAAGAATTTAGAGCCAGAGAATTTGAAATCATTGGGCTTCATTCATGAAACAGAAGTCAATTTATGTGTAAAAATTGATCAATTATTGAGAAAAAAAAGGTACTCTGAATCCCCTAATCCTATCCCTAAACCTACCCATTGCTGAAAACTTTCTTCATTTTTACATTTTCAAAAAACATGACTTAGTATGATTTATAAGCTGTTTTCCTCATGGGGGCAAAAAAATAAAAATAAATGCCCCCACGAGGACAAAGATTGCAGATATTGGCATCTTTGTGGCAATAAACGTATAGTATACCTGAACCACACACATTATTTATATATATATATATATACATACACAAATATAAATATGTATTTTCTATCTGTAGGTAAACATAAATGACACCACGTTTGCATCTGTTTCGCAGTAGTTGGATTGCAATGTCTTCACCTCTGCTACTCGACTGGGGGAAAATAATGTAATGGATCATTTCTTCTGAATATGTATTAGACCTCTCATGCATAGCTGGACCTCTCTGTAGAATGTATTCCAGAAGTGCACCTTTTTAGGGCCAAGTTCAAGGTTATCCTCCCATTTAAATAAGCCTGTATATGGCCGTGTGCATGTGTTTTGAGTGATTAACTCGTCACTTTGCACCAAGAGCCGCAGCCATGAATTAAATTGCAAAAAAGCAGAAGTAGTTGAAGAAAACAAGCTTTCACACAGCTACAGTACAAAGGCCCCCAGCAAGCTTTGAAACATACAGGAATGTAGCAAAAGGAGACCAATGCTGATTTAATTACAGCCACCGTGCAAAGGAAGAGAAAAGGTGCTTCATTAGCATGAGTTTGTACCTGGTTGTTGTGTGGCATCCCGTACAGTGCTTCCACAAGGTCAGCGGCTCTCTTTAGCAACACCTCCTGCAATATACACCCAGAATGCAACATAATCAGTCATAAAGACATATAAACACCATCAGCCAGTACACTGCACATGAACAATAAGCGTGCATGTTGGTCCGGGTACACTTTCGAAGCCCTAATCTCTGGTTGGGAAAAATACACAAGCTGACGAGTGGAAATAAAGCGTTTTTTAATTATATATTATCAAATGCATTCTTTAATTTCTTAGTCACATTTCATTTGACTTAGTTAGACTAGTGAAGTGGTGTGTAACCTAAGCTAAATGAGTCAACATAAGGACTTGCTTTTCAACGAAGTGGCCTTGTGGGTATTAAACAAACAAACACTAGCTCGCCGCACCGAGTCAAACACAGACGCTGCGTTCGGCTACTAATTCCACGCACTTTAGCTCAGAAGAACAATGAGTCATTTTCCATATCTTAATTAAACTGGCAGAGTCCTCAAAGACAACATCTCACCCCTAATTCATGTCCTAAATTTGCAGAAGAGTTCAATGCCCATTCCTCTTTCTTCAGGACAATAAAGTGAATTAGCTCGGGTTAATCTAGTTCTTTCATAATGACATTAGGAAATTTTTCAATTAACCCTCTTTCTCTGGCTGTTGTAAAGGACTTCATAAACGACTTCCTCTCCAAAGCGGGCTGAGAGGCTGTGCCCTGGGACACGGACGCCGGGAACTCTCGCTTATCCCCGTCTGCAAGCTTTCCCCCCACTTATAACACAACAAGGATTAACCTTCTGCTTATTTTTCCCTTCAAAAATCACACCTAAGCTGCCAACAAGCGTGTCTTTAATACGTTTTGCATTGGCTGCCGGCTTGTTTTCTTCCAACGGGTACACAAGAGCTGCTTTTTAGGGAAATTATACTATATTGTTGTTTCATTTACGCATGTCTTGAATTTGCTGACTTGTCGATTTGCACTTTGAGTGTAACCACATTCACGGCATTGTCCTTGCGAGTGCGTAGCGCGTAGCGCCTTCATCATGGCTCGATGGCTATTTCATTCCCATGCACAAGCGCCATGTTGGATCTGTATTTATCAAGATTAATCACAGGCCCATGTGTTTTATAGAGACGCACTCCAAACCTGAGCCTAAGCGGATGACTGCTTCTTCAAATGGGCATTTACCTCTGAAATTGGGGGCTCCGTTTCATGTTGCAAGCGTCTAGTTTGCATACAAATAAAGAATTACACTTGTCATTCAGCAGGTAGTGTCAATGAAAGACCCAGCTGTCCTAGTCCAGCTCTCGTCTCTCTCTAAGCAAGATTAAGTGTTTCTCTGAGCCGCTAATAATTACTCATCATCTCAGTCATCATATCACAAGACGTCTTACATGCCTCCCAATTTCACCCGACGATTATCGCAATTAACGTCGCCGAAACCTCACCCCGGCAGACACATACTTGAACTTCTTGTCCATATGGTGGCCGAGAGGAGGAAGAGGTGCAAGGATAGTTTAAGAAAACGTCACGTCTCCTCAGGTCTAATCTGTCATTTGCCACGAGGTGCGTTTGCTAATGAACCAGATTTAGCGGCGTGCGTTGAAGTGGGAGTCTATATGCATCGAAAGCATTGGCCAATCGCTGGAGGAGGCTGTGAATGAGTTTGTTTTGTTCCAGCATGCCCCTCTCATCCTCGCGGCCTCACGCTGAGAATATGATTAGCGGTGAGCGGTGTTCGAAAAGCATTTCCATGTAAATTTCAGTGCGGCGGCGTTAAGTGTAATTGACTCCCCTTCCTTTTCTGCATCGACACAAGACTCCAGGTTAGACTGAGAACTATTTAAGCCCGAAACGATCCCAGGGCTTGTTTCGTGACAAATGCGAGGGCTTATTATTACAAGAGCTCATTGTTCCGCCGGTGGACGAGAATCGTTTAAATGGAAAACTTGTTATTATCATTCTTGAGTATCTTGAGTGGTATATATCACCACTGTTAAAGAAGCCAAGTGAGGTGAGGGGCTGGAGGTGCTAATGTCATTATAAAAGTGTAAAGCAATTATTCTGTTAGTTCTTGCCTGAGGTGATGAATACATTGAGAAGTGCGGGGCCAATACGTGTAGCTACCTCGCAAAGCCGAGAGAGAGAAGATGAATTTTAATGCATGGGTAATTGCTCAACATGAATGCATTTCTAATAATTTTTCTTGTATATTAGATTGAACGGAAAGCGGAATAGATTGGTGTTTGCGAGCTGAAACAGGACGCGAAGGCTAATGGAACTGATGAACGCGAGAATACAGCCGACAGGTTACCACTATATGATTGCATTAAAGATTATTTGATGGCACGTAAGTGAACGTACAGGGCCTGATCAGATTTTCATTCCAGTGTTTGTCTCAGTTTTATATCGAGACAAATGGATGACACTGATTTCAAACAAGGACTTAAAAGAAAGAGGATTGGAAGGTCCCTTTAGCAATCTCCTGCCTCATCACATGAGTGACTTCACATATTGCTTTTTACTTTTTACTCCCTCTCGCCACCTTCATATATAAATGTGTTCAATGGACACCCCTCCTCTTGTATTGAGCAGCAAATTTTGAATTGATCTAAAATTATGGAGGTAAACTGCAATTCTATAGTATGAATATGCTAGTGATTTCAAAAGTACTGGTAACAGTAAAAGAATTGAGAAATAATATTATATACTTTGTGTTCATATTTATTAGTTGCATTAATAAAGTGATGTCCAAAGCAATACATGCACGCCATATTGGCTTTCTGTCCTGCTACGATCCCCCATCAGAGCTTGTGCATTGTAGATCCCTGACTGAAAAGAAGGAAGGAAAAGGAAAAGAAAAAAAAAAAACAATCTAGGAATCGATATCAGGGGCGTATTATCAACTCTACAGCTGAGTCGAGCGGGCGAGCACAAGTGTGATGGCTTTACCTTATTGCTAACACACTGTGTACATCCCTCCCCCCGAAACCTCTTATTACAGCGTTCTGTCTCCCGCCCGTAACATCTAATGCAGCCGCTCCTCCCAGACGCTCTGCCTCTTATTGAGAATATGTGTAAGGGTCAATTGCTGCTTTGCGTGGCGCTGGCTGTGACCCTCGAACGCGATAGAGGTGCAGACGGCTGCGGTAACTATGATGAATCACTTGGCACTTTCATTTACATGCTGCTGAACTCACATTTGGGTCCATTAGAAGCCAAAATCAAATATTTATGTTGTTTATTGGAACTGCTCTGGTGTGATGGCCCTGTGCTGAGGGTTTACCTGAATTTGAGATGAGTGAGATCGAATGCACTTGAAAAAAAAAAAAAAAAGACATTTCCAGCACATTTTTTGTTATTGATGTATTTTTCTTATTTTATTTAATATTATTATTATTATTATTTTTATTTTTTTTCAGCTTTAGAAATGCTCAAGCAGGGTGGCTTTTTTTTTTTTTTTCATAATGGATAGTTTAAACATTTACTGGAATGAGATTTCCTGTCCAGATATTGGCCTCCACAGAGACAGAGAGCCAAGTGTAATTGAAACACATCATGTGGCGTGGGGCAGAGTCTTACGGATTCTTAGTTTGGTGCATGTCCGCGGGACGCTGGCGCAGAGACCGCGTCGTTCCAGGGCTGTTCAGCGGAAGTTAATGATAGCGGCTGCTCCCATGCTGGGCTTTAATAGATATTTGTATGATATCTGTTATTAGGCCTCCGTGGTGGTCAGCACCCACGAACAGAGTACAAAATAATCTCTTAACATATTATTAAGAAAAGCCCTCGGCGCCGTGCCACTCTCAGTTGGGAAATTAGCACGTTTTCTATTAGCCAGGCACAAGTCATAGATCCTATCAAAGCTAAATGAGCAAAAAAAAAAGGGACGAATCAAAGAATAGGAAATAGAAAAGGTCCAACTGACACGCTTTGTCTTTCATGTCACACATCAAAACAACAGAACACTGATACGTGTCGACCACATGGGAACCGCAGGCAAACTGCATGGTTTGTGGAATTTAAGTGGGGAAAAAATAAATAAATGAAGCTAAAAAGCCCAGAGAGAGGGCTTGCCCATATTAACGCGCACAAAACTCATTTATTAACCTGCTAAGACAAGGACTTTTAACGGAAAGCTCTGTAAACAAAAGATTAAACTGGATCTAGCTTTGGAAAATGAAAGGAAAACAAGACCAAAATAATCACCCATCTGAAAAAGGCCTCTGCTTAGATTACAATCGCCACTGCCTACTGGGGTGGAAAAATACTTAATTGAACCATTTCGACGTGCCGAAAGTTTGCGCGATTCCGGCGGAATCCAAACACGCCGGATTGCATAGTGATGACTTGCCAAAAGCGATTGCATGCGCTTGCTCATCTAGCCAGTGAATTGTTTCCCATTTTGACATTTCTATGATAAATAGCTCTTTCACACACATACACACACAGAATCACTGACCTTGGGCAACCTCTCCGGATCACCTGGATGTCTGGGAATGACCTTCTGCAGTCTCTGGAAGCCGTAGTCAATAGTTGGTTCGTTCAAAGCTAAACCGCAAAACAAGAAACGCCATCCGTTAGCATCCTGCGCAGGCAAAACAAATGATCAGATTTGCGTTTTCATATGCACCATCATAAATGTTATTACATTCGCTCTTGAGAACATATGCACCCATCATGCATTTTATTCCAGATAGGTTTGAGCATTTGAATAAAAGGTAATAACGTGGTGTGCAATATTCTGTCATGCCACGTAGAGCCACATCTATCACCTCTACTATTTGGAAGAATGAGGCCTATAATTGATCAGATAAATTTAAAGGAGTTAGCGGATACATTATGAATGAAACAGGCACACTAATACAAACACACACACACACCACTCGATTGCGACTGTCAACCGTGTGAAGTCTGTATCAGTCCTACTTCCTGAAGCACCCGCTGGATTTATGGGCAATGGGCGATGATGACATATGTCTGGCTATTGCACCCTTTCAGATTTATCCCTCTTTCTCGCAATCTCTCCACCATAGTGCGCTAAAGCAAAGTAGGCAGGAGGAACACTTCATCTTACAGAGCTTTAATAATCTGTGAATGGTTGACTACAAACTGATGTAGGGCGCTATCATTTCACAGCTGTGCTGGGGCTGGCCTCATGAAATTGCTGGCCACAAATAGTAATTAATCTTTTCTTTCACACACACACACACATGCCGCACACACACATGTCCCCTCCCTCTCAAATTGGAATTTTGAGTATGAAGTGCTCCGGTTATAAATCAGACATAGCTACTCTGTATACAAGTGCATGAATCATAATCTCAACTTCCTGCTACCGCATGCATTGTGTTTAACAAGCTTTAGAAGAGTGCATGGAGGTCTATTATGGTCATACTAGACTATAAGCATGTGAAATTATTTTCAACATAAATGGGCAGCAGGAAATGATGTCACACTCAAGGGAGTAAATATAATATTTGTACATTTTCTGAATGTGAATGCCCATGCAAAAGACCTCACTACAATACTAAGACAAGCAGCAGGTTTTTTTTTTTTTATCTACTTTCTAAATGCATGTTATAGATCATGTGATTTTTTTTAAATGTTTTGACCTCATAATGTTTTTTTTTTTAAATGCCAAAACTAGACCTTTCAATGAAAACACCTTACTTTTATTTTTATTTTTCGAGAATCCGTTACACTTGGATGTACGGCACAATATGGAAGAAAAGATCTGTCGCTACTTCTGTTTCATTGCAACTTTAAGCGCATTGCCATGCAAATGCGAGAGTGTTTAGGAAATATGCTCTAAAAATCTAGTGCCTAAATATGATTTATGTGACTGATTTCAAACCGGTTTCCTGAACACTATCTGCTATTGGCCAGACGTACTGATAGCTTTGGTTGAGACTATAAAAATGAAAATATAAAATGACATATTTCAACTTTAAGAAGGAAGATATCAGAGAGAGGGAGCAAGAAAAAAGCCAGTAGAACATCAGCACAAAAATATTATCAGACAAGAATGTAGATGTCGTTGTCAGTGATGATTCCGTATGAATCAATGCGCTTTTTCTTTTGAGAGATCAAATCTGTCTGTTTCCCTTACTCAGCACGCTCTTTGCTGCTGAACTCTGCTCTGATGGAAACGGGGAGAAACGGCGAGAAAGAACTAAAGCAGAGAATGAGAGATGACAGCCTGAGAGGAGAAGATGAGCATATTAGACAGGAAACTTCCTGGAAATAATTGGGTGACTTTATGATGAAGTGCTACAATTACATCTAAGTGTAGTAGGGGACGGCAATCCAATCAATCCAATCTGATCAATATCAAGACGGCGGTTGTGTTTTGGCGCACACGTATGCGTGTCATCGTGTGACAGCGGTGATGCTATTTGACATGCCATCTTGCATGGCTGAAGACAAAGTGGCGTGCAGGAATCCGAAGTAAGATGTCGGCTTGTTAATAAAGCATTGATCGGGCGTATTGATTTTACATGACATGGCTTTCACAAGGATGTAGCTCTCTCACACACACCTTCACCTCCCCCTTTCCTCGTTCCTAGACGGACGCCATCTGACTCCTCCAGACAGGAGGGCAGATGTAAATGTTTGTATTATAGCACTTCATTATGCCTGAATTTGCCCATATGAGGGAATCCATCATTTTGGCTGCTTTCTTATGTCTGGGGTCTGGGACTACACAAATGGATCATGGACTTTGACACTGGCCCTTCAGGATGTGTATTTGCCCTGGGACATATAATAAAAGCAGCACTCGGTGACATTAAATATGGCCCAAAAGCGGGCAGATTTACAGCCGCTCTGATGGCACTTTCACACAGCGCAGCCTCGAGCAGCAACATGTTGTTCTGTGCTCTGACATTGAGCCTTTGCTGATGAAGGAATGTGTGCGTTTGATAAATGTATCGGAACAGTGGGCGCTAAACGCTCTTCAGTTATTGATCAGATGCTAATGCAGTAAAAGAGGTCAGTGAGACCTTCATTAGCGCAAGACAGTCCCTCACCTCAGAGATCCTCCATCTCAAACACGCCAGGAATTATTAACTACAGCTGTGTGAAAATCATGGGGAGGAATTTTCAATAAATAAAAATAAAGAAATGGTGATCATAGTTTCTAGCAAAATACCACAACATAACTACAAAAAAACTGACAAAGAGAATAAAAGGTAATTACAGTTTCTGACACAATACAATAACATAATTGTACACAACAACATCTACATTTTCTTAAATGTAAATGTTAAATGTTGCTAGGGTTTTATGGGTGTTGTTAGATTTACTGATCCAAGTAATTCTGGTCTTTAGATATGGCTCCGGTCCCTCCTTCAATATAAATACATTGGATTTACATTTACGTGTCTTAATAAACACCACTAATAACTTTATTACACATAATATTTTAGTGGAAACTATGGTTACCATGATAAAACTTTTATAAGGAAAGGACTTTTGTGATTACAAACACATCAAATTGATCAAAAATAACAGAGAATTGAATGGAAGGAGAAACAGATGTGGTTTTGGTGTGTGGGGGGGGGGGTATCAGTGCTACTGGGCCAGCTGGGAAATATGGAGAACAGATTGCGCAATAACAGTTTAAATCCAGACAGACTCCTGCAAGCATCTTGCTTTCTCCTTCACTGCTGTTGTTGAACTATCAAACGTTCACAACGTACACACACTCTCTATCTCTTTCTCTTTCAGCCCAGACCTGAGGCTAAGCCCCTCCCACTGGCCTTTGAGCCGGCCCCCCAGCCCCAGGCTCGGCCAATCAATAGCACTTTCCTGTTTTAGAGCTGGGTAATTATGAGGTGGGGAGAGTAGGTGACCTTTCACCTGTTCCGCATTACTTTGCTGATATTAAGATAAATTGCCCGATTTTGGGTAAACATATGCTGCAATTCAGGCTGTCAGCGCTGGTTTGCTCAGGGATAATTTGTATTGATCTCTCCGTTTCTTCCCAATTCTGCTTACTGACCTCACGGATAATGAGAGAGAGAGAGAGTGTGTAAGTGCTGGATATTGCCGTACTCACCACTGCTTTTCACAACATGTGTGTGTGTGTGAGAGTATCTGGAAGCCTGGCGTATGTCAGTGGCAGAGTGTTTTGCTTACGTCTTCATTTGTCATCCATTTTCTGTTTGTTTGTTCTATCCATCCGGAATGGAGAGGGGGGGGGGGGCTGAACGCCGTTTAGCACTCAAGCATAACTGAGCACGTTAAATCAAATCAGGCTCACGTCTCGTACGGGACCGTTATGAATTATGGAGCCGACCGTATAAAAGGGAAATGTGCTTGCTAATGAGCTAGCATGCTTTTCGGGCCGAACGAGAGCGGAGTGAATGAACAGAAGGGTTTGCGTTTGATGGATGACAAATCTAAAGCTCCTTGGGCTGGTCATCATGTTTAGTTGTTTTTTTCACCCCTCATTTGTAAAAGAGAATGTTAAGCACAATCTGCCAGGGATTTAACATAAAACAGCCTCTGATTTTACATCCAGAGAGAGCCTGTGTGTGTGTGTCTACATGTATGTGTGTGCGCGTCTCCATATATTTCAAGATTGAGTGTTTTGACCTTGTTCTCGCAGACTGTATATATTGTCATTCTTCAAAGCTGACACGCTAGAGTGCGGCAGATACTAAACTGTGACACGTTTTTATTTAGCAATAAGAGAAGCGTCCCATAGTAACATCACAGGGAAGTGACACGATCGCAATCAATCACAATAAAACGCAGCTGTGCGGATTCGCAAAGTTACGAGACGGAGAAAACTTACTTGATGCACTAAATATACTATGTAAAAACGGTATAGGTCATTTTCTTTAGAAAAATCTGGATTTGAGTATGGTAAAATTCTGAATCGGTAAAGGATATTCAATTGGCATTTCTCACTGGTCTAAAGAATAGACAGTTTCTTGGGGTGTGTAAAAATGTATATGTTTTGAAGACTTTGGCATAAAGCATTCTGGGTAATGAAGTGTTATTCCACTACGGCCATAAAATGAAAATTAATAATGAAATGCATAAATTATTATATATTCTCTGTTGTTTGATAAGATGTTATTGGTAATTCAAAATGGAAAATGAAATATTAAAAAAAAAACCGTTATGAATTTCAATCTATTTGAACACACTTAAATTCTACATTAAATTCTATTCAAATTATTTTCATTTGGTTTAAAAAAAAATGTGTTTGCATTCCAGACGTCCATTACATCCCATGATGATGATAAGTGTGTATCTTTGGCTCTGATAATGAATGGCTTTCTTGCTGTTGCTCTCTATTACTTTGTCTAATTATCCTTAACTGCTGCGAGCTTATCTCCGCCCCACCCCCACCATCAAGAACCACTTTTCCACTTTTTTTTTTACTTCTACAAACACAAATCAGAAAGGGGAAACGCAAGAGATTTTTAAGCGGAGAGAGATCTTGAATAGTGCTGCCCATCTCTGGTTTCTTAAGGGAACGGAGGATGCCTGACTGTTGTCAACATGCTCTGCGAAAACAAAAACGTGGAAAGGATATGTCTTTTAACACGGATTGCCCATTGTTCTACAGCTAAGCTACAGAGACATAGAAGAAAGGAAAATGAAAAAGGAAAAGCATCAAAGGGCAAAAAGAGTTTCTGAGTTTAATGCAGCATAATAAAAACAGGAAAACATTCATTTGTTCCAGCACAGCTGCTGGATTTCGCTCTAAATGAGGTCAATTTCATTACAATTATGATCATCTTCCTGTAACTGCCTGACCAAGATGTAGTAATAATTCAGTAACTTTACCAAAAACAGACCACCTTCAAAATTAGAATTTATTTGACCTGAAATATAATCTGAGAGAAGAACTAAGGACTTTTTTTTTTTGTTAACAAGAGAGACATGCTAGCAGCTGCCACAGATGCGTCTCACAACAGAAACTTTTCTCTTGTAATATGTAAAAGATGTATATATAGAATCATATATATAGATAGATATATACTATATATATATATATATATATATATATAGCGTTTTAAAATGTTTGACATTTTTGGTCACTACAACTCGACTAACAATGTATAAAACCCTTTATTAGAAAAAAGACTAATGATAGGCGACCACAAAGGTGATAAACCAAATGAAAAGCGATTTTTGGGATTAAAGTGGAAAAGAACGAGGCATAGACAACTAAAAGGGGAGAAATTAGCTGATGGCTGACTAGTTTTGTACTATTACAATGCTTTGAATTTCAAGCCTGATTTGAGCAAGAAAAAGAGCAATATAGAGAAGAAGAGGTGGGGGGGTGAAGTGGGGTTTTCAGAGAACAGAGAGAGCTGGAGCTCTTCGACATGGCGCTAACTTCTTCATTTTATTGCCAGCTGTCTCCGAGGAAGCTATTTCATCTCCAAGAAATTCAGATACTCCGGAAATTAAAATTTCAAAGATCTGCGGCGTGAAAAAAAAAAAAAAAAAAGAGTGTGGGAGAAAAAAAATCAATGGAGGCAGATCAATGCTCATAGAAATTTCATGAACTTTGAACCGATACAGGCATGATGATGAGAAAGAGAGAGAGGGGGCCGCTCGAGCCACCGATAAAGTGTCGACAGGACAAGAGAATCCCACTCTCAAGATCTAGGCCCTTCATATTTTATTTCCCTGACAGAAATTACATTTCAAGTCTATTTCTGTAACAAGGAAGGTTAAAAAAGACCTCCACCCCTTCCATTTCTCTTTTTTTCCTCCTTTTGTCAGCATTCTCCATCCATGTGACTCACCTCCGGCGGATCCGACTCAAACGGCCCGCCGATATCAAATCGAATTGGGTTCCCCCGATCGCAGACGCAAACGAATATTGTAAAATGAAGATCGATACATGGATGAAGTGGGGGGGGGGGGAATCAATGGCCGCTAAATTATTGCTGCATTTCGTCCTCATTCGAGATGAGTTGTGTTTTCCTCTGCCGGTCAATACTCTGCGGCTTCTCTCATTAATCTATAAATAAATTCGGCGATGAATGTGGCGCACGGGTTAGGCCCGGGTCAGAGGGCTGCACACGGGAAGATGTTTGGGAACGAGAGAGCGCCCCATCCATCAGAGGAGTGCTGGCCACTGGAGCATGACTAATTTCTCTGACTTAGTGAGGACAAACCTATTTAAAGCTGCCAGAGGTAAAAAAAAAAAAAAAAAAAGAAAAAAAATGGACTGAGCCAAAATAGCAACCAGCAGGGCCAATCATACCCAAATCACTCCAGTGCAACTCTCTTTAAGGAGAGAAGGTTCATTCGACCCTTCCAGCACATGCAGAGGTTGACTGAATCTTTTTTGGACCTCTGCTTATTATAGAGTTGTAGCTTGTCACAATATTGCGTTAAAATATCACCACAATCCCCAACGGTGTGACATTGCTCACAATAATGGCGCGCTCCTCTCTGAAGTAATAATATTTCTCAAACAACTGTCTGAGAAGAAAAATTCTCATCTGCTGAGAAGGACTCAGTTCTTGGTTCTAGTTATTAGTGAGCAGTTCCCCAGTACACTTGTATCATTAGACAAGAGCGCAATAGAGAGTCGCCAAGTGTTTTTCTCCATTCGTTTTCTCTAAAGACATTTCCATTAAAAAATATAAAATTTGATTGAAAAAATAATTGCATTTAAAATATAGAATATATAATATTGGATTAGTGTCTTCTAAACTGTGCATTATAATAATATTAATTTGCTCCTTTTAATTCATGAATGTCAATTCTGATTTAAAAAGATTGGGCATCTTTTCTTCTTTTGGTTCAGAACCTTTGATTCTGATTCAGAATTGTAATCATTTTTAATCCGAATCTTCAAAATGTGAATCTGAATAAAAGACTCTGGAAGTCGTTAATTCATTGTGATTGTACAGTATTAACAAATATTTTATGCATCTATCATCCTTTAAACTTTAAGGATTTTAAACTCTTCAAAGCTTTCATATAAGGATGTCAAGTCAACTTGCTTTTCTAACTGAACTAATTTTAATTCAATTGAACTGGATTTAAAAAAAAAACATTCTCTATTCTGTTCTAAATGGCACACATCTCTGCAGCTAAATGTAAATCTTACAAAACAATATAGAGAAAAGGAATGGATTTCCTCTGTTTAGAACTCGTTCATGCACTCTTTTAAGTGTGGAAGACAGTTTTGTTGTGCTTGATGTAGTGAACATGATGGAGAACAACTCCTGGACTGCGTTCAAACACCTCTGTTTACATTTCCTCCCTGCTACTGATTACTTCTGGTAGTTCTGAGTGTGTTTGCATATGTGTGTGTGTGTGTGTGTGTGCAGTCCTATCAGATGCAGCTCGTGCTCAGCGAGGCCAAAGGCAGTGGGTGGGGACGAGTGTCTGATGGACAGATAGCCCAGTGCAAACGGCTGGCTGATAATTCGCTGATATGCCGTTTCATGTGCCAGCGTTTAGATTTGTTTACCATCTTTCCTGTTTCCAACCGCCCCCTCCCAATCTGCTTACAAAGACCCCACTAGAAGATCGTCCTCTTCCAGCGACTTCCTCGAGAAGTGGACGAGCCTTTTGAAGTGGACGAGAGCGGAACTACAGAAGGGAGGTGAAATGGAAAAAATCCACTCTTTACATTTTGAAACACTTGCGTCAGAGGTTAATTGCCTCTAAATGTCAGTAATTAGTCTAATGAAGACCAGCGCTTGGATCCAGTGTGCCCGTGTGCATGCGTGCCAGGATCGAGATGGGCCGAGTGAGTGAAGGGGCGAGATGACCCCTTTGTCCTTTTGTGCTATGATAAATGACCGTCTCCTCCTCTGTGCGTTTTGTCAGTTTCAGCGCAGTTGAGTCGATACCTTCACCTTGACAAGGAAACTTTGTGATTTATCAGGGCCGCCGGCCAATCAACAGGCCGGGAGTTTGGAGCCCTTGGAGAGCCCGAGAGCACGCTGTGGTCAAAGTCTCGGGGAGCCGAACGGGGCGACGTTGTCATCGGCGTGATAGACAAATGAGTCTCGTTAGAAGCGGCCAAAAAAAGAGGGGAGGGGTCCCGAGATGGAGGAAAAAAGTGAGAAATAGGAAGCAGAAAAAGCGCTTGACTCGTACTAATAACAGAAAGAGTCCAGATCGGTCACGGCGGGTTAAAAGACGAAGCACCCTGTCACGCCGCAGGTTTTGAAATTAGCAAATAATGTTCCCGACTTCTGATAAATGTCTGACGGGCCTCCCTCGCAAATCATTTTTTAACATTTTGATGCATGTCTACAATCCCATCGGAGGAAGGGAAAAGTTTACTGGCCCTCGAATGTGCCGTGACAAATGAAGGCCGGTAAGTGTACAATTTCTGTATGAAGTATAGTTCATTTTCGCCAATTCTGGTAAATGGGTGTCACTGATTAGGACAAATAGTCTGGAAGGGTGATAGCTCCTGCCGTACGTCTCTATTCCTCTTCCTCCTTCTCTCCCTGGCCTCCAGTGGAGCGTTAAGGCCGTGGTCACCAGTGACCATGCCTAAATAGAAAGCAATAGCTTTGATGCAATTAGAGTCCGACGTTGAGCTTTATTTATGGCGGGTGTCATTGTTGGGAATCGTTTGTAAAAGCGCTCAGGAGGCCTGCCTCCGTTAAAGTGTCTATTAGAGCCAGAGCGCTCACATACATATATATCTTAATTTATATCTCTCACTTTCCCCTTGTTAGGAGCCAAAGGAGATCATTGCTGCCTCCAAATTTGGGTCATAGATATGGACGGAATGTATTCCCATGCACAATCTGTCATTCCAATTTGTTTATAGGGATGTTCCTGCTGATCTTTTAAGGTACTTTTGAGACCAAGTCTCCCAAAAAAGGTTCTGTGGGAAAAAAAAGTGGCATTTTTTTTTTTTTTGTGCCAATTCCGATATCAGCTCAAAGCAAAAATAAAAACTGTATTGTCTATTAAAAAATAATCAAATACGATATATTTGTTAAATAACTACATTTATATAGAGAATTGTATATATATATATATATATATATATATATATATATATATATATATATATATACATACATATCATTTTCTATATTAATTTAACATTAACATTAATAACATTAACATATATAGAATTAGATTTTTACATATATACTGTACATAAGATATAAACAATATTATTCTAATATATAATATTTTATAGTTTAATATTTTTTCTATTTAAAAACAAACAAACAAACAAGTAAATAAATAAATACAATTGTTTATAACAAATATAACATTTCTAATTCAATTTCAATAGGGAATACATCAACACAAGAAAGAAAGAAAAATAAACTCATCAAGCCATTTCATGAGGAATTTAAAGGGAACATCTGGATGGACTTTTTAAAATAGCCAGATCAGCTAAAGAGAGCATTTGTGAGTTGAGAGCTATTGGCAAAGGGACAAACAGCCGTCCTGCTTTGATTTTTTCTCTCTCTCTCTCTCTCTCTCTCTCTCTCTCTCTCTCTCTCTCTCTCTCTCTCTCTCTCTCTCTCTCTCTCTCTCTCTCTCTCTCTCTCTCTCTCTCTCTCTCTCTCTCTCTCTCTCTCTTTATGGAGCTTTCTGACAAGATGTTCCATGCCAGACCTGATCAATGGATAACCAATACAGGTATCAGATGGCGCAGCGGTGGCCTTGTGTTAACAAAAGACACTATCGTACAAACATACAAGGTTAAAGATGAAAAAACTAACAGAACATGCAGTTCTTTGAAGGATACAAAGGGATGCAGACTCAATAAACCACTGCAGTGTTTCCTTTTAAATGAAGACGCTAAGAGCCTAGAGCTGTAAATAGCCCAACACACACACACAAACAAGCGGTAGATCAGAGTGTTAATGGACGGCTATTGAATAACACATTGTTTTAGGCCCAGTTCTGGCAGCTCATAAACTCTTGCGTGTTTGCGTAACCTTACGGGATGCCGACATCCCATCACAGGCCGTCTTTAATGTCCCCAGGTCTTGGTGGATCTCTGCGGCGTGTTTAATTTCACTGCTGTTTAGCTGTGTCAAAGCAAGAGGCGTTGGAGAGTACCAGAGGACATTAGGAGCCGCTTTCAGAGTCTGAGCAGAGTAATTTGTTTAAAGAGCATTGACCTCTGAGACAGGCGGCTTGTGTTGGCTGTGATGGAGGAGAATTATCGACTCTTAAAGTAGCACTGCACTCTGACAGGCGTATGCCGCCACATCTGAGCGAACACGAAGGACCTTTTACAACACCTTCAGCACTGACACTATTCACAGGGCAATGAAGGACATATCACCCAAAAATCACAAGAACTTATATTTAGTTTAAATTGTAATGAAGGCTATATTTAGGACCATTATGATTTGCAACATTATTTTCCAAATAAGCAAAAAAAATTCTACATAAAAAATTCACAAAAAAAAGTCATAATATGCTTAATTGTCATGACAATAATATCACAATACAAAAAAATCATAATGTTCCTAAAGCTTGCTTAAAGCTTCACGATAATATATATATGCATTTAATGCACAAATGGTAAATCACAGCATACATCACTCAACAGATGGTTGCTGTATGCTAGTAATGATCAGACCCATATCTGAGCGTACTACACCCCTGCAAAAGGAGGTCACGACACAGTATTTAATTGGCCGTGATGTATCAGATGAGAGCAAGGGTGTGTCTGACTCCGAAAAAAAGAGGGTGGTCAACATGAAATGTTGTAACGCCCAACAAAAACACAGTATATAATTATTAAAGAATGATCTTGTAAAATATCTGACACTTACACAATTTAGCAAATACACACAAACAAACACAGAGAGAGAGAGAGAGAGAGAGAGAGCGCTTTTAGCATTTCCAGTTCAAAGCGGCTGTTTATGAACTAATTACAGGCATAAACTCGAGCAATTTGTTTCGATCGATATCACTTACAAGAGTTTAAGAACTGAAAATGGGAGAAGAGAGAAAAAAATGGAAATATAGAAAGAACAAAACATAAGCAAAATGCACCTCTGAGCTTTGCTAAAAGAAAATAATCATAATTACAGTAATTACAAGTACTATTTTTGATATAGTCTTTTATTTAACAACTTTTATTAATAAATAAGCTTTGAATGGGAATTTAATTGACTTAAAGTGTCAATCAGTTTGATAAAGCCTTATAACAGCATGAAATGAATCCAGTCTAGCGTGTGTGTGTGTGTGTGTGTGTGTGTGTGTGTGTGTGTGTGTGTGTGTGTGTGTGTCTGATTTGCCTGTCATTTGTGACCTCAGAGAGGGAGGTGAGGCATTATGGGGATTGGAGTTCAGAAGATGAGAGGGACGGGGCGTGTAGTCTGTGACTTCTCTTCTTTAATTCGAGGGGATAATTAACTAAGTCCTCAAAATCTCCGCCAGTAATTATATCTCCTCACTGATGAGCAGGAACAAGGATCAGTGAGGGAAAACAAACAAACATTTCATGAAGACAGGGGAAGGTGGGGGTGACAGATGCTGGATTGTCTTCTATAAAGGCCTCCAGTAAACTTAGGCAATATAAGTATACAGTATAAACATCTATATACTGTATATAAACTATATTTATAGCACTCGATGCATAGATGGATGGATGGATAGCACTTAATGCATAGATAGATAGATAGATAGATAGATAGATAGATAGATAGATAGATAGATAGATAGATAGATAGATAGATAGATAGATAGATAGATAGATAGATAGATAGATAGATAGATAGATAGATAGCAATGTACAGTATGCTTTCAATATAAAGGACAAGAATTGTAAAATCATAATAAATGTATACTGTAACTTTCACTATCTTTTGATTCAGAAATGTTGATACTTTTTTCACATCAAAGTCAAAGATTCTGATAAAAAAATCGAAAAAATCAAATCTGAATCAAAAGAAGAAAAGATGCAAAAGAAGAAGAATAGTTGGCGAATCCTGATATGTGATAAACCACAATCCTGTACGTTCAGATCAACGATTGCATACTGACTGGGCAGCAGAACAGCAGTTTTGGTTTCGGACTCAGAAACTTTGGTCGGAAACTAGGCTAACCACGGTCAATTTTTGTTAGGGTTGATGACGCAAATGTTCGTCAAAACATTGTAATGTGTGCTGAATTTGACACTGACTCCCTGTTTTGTGCTTATTAGCATTAGCACATGGTTAGTTCCCGAGTCTCTGCGGCTTTAACGATGGCAGACATTAATGTCTGAGCAGGTCTGGTATTAGCCGGCCCTGTGTTCTCGGGTTTCATTATCGCAGGGGCTCGTTGGCCTCTGCCCTGCCCCTGCTGAGAGGGTTAAATGTGGGAGGGAGAATCGGCCCGCAGCCTTGGTGGGGTTGAGATGGGGAACAGCTGCCTGGGGGGACCGGGGCCCCTTCCTCACCTCTCTCTCTCTCTCTCTCTGTCATTTTCTCTCTCTCTCTCCCTCTCTCTCTCTCTCCCTCCTTGACATTCCTGAGTGTGAGAGTAATTCCTGATGATTATCTCATTGTCCTACTCAATTTGGGATCTGACACACTGCTTCCAGGTCAAACACGGTGTGACCATGTAACCTCCAGTATCAGCTGTACCGAGGGAGAGATTACGCTCATCTTAGACCACATAAAAACACAATCGCCCACAATCCACCCAGACACACAAAGCACAACCTTGTGAGCTGGTCACACATACGTATGCACACATGAGTAACCTGGGCACCAAGAAACACTAGTGTTTTTGTGCAAAGTAGAGGAAAGGGTGCAGTAGAAAGGGTCAGAGATGTGTTGTCAGGATTTGAGATTAACTGGAGTTGGCAGCTTCCCCCAACTCCATTGGTCTGCGTTATGATATAGGGTTACAGAGGCATGCATCTCACACTTAACATGAAGCCAAAGACTTGAGAGAATGGAGGGAACCTAAACAAAAACCAACTGATATGACTGCAACTCACCTGTATACACGAATCGTCCCGGCGCACCTTTGCAGAACTGCTTTGACTTGTAGGACAGGGTGACTTCTACGACGCCCGGGATGTGTCTTGGAGGGGTCTGCACTCGGATGGCATGGGGCGTAATGAGCTTCGAGAGAGAATGGGTAACCCGGTTAGGACCATGCAAACTCCACCAATTGTATAGATTTGAGAAACTGGCATGCAATGAAAACATTAAACCAATGAGCTCCAGTGCTTAACTAATTGTCAAGTATCCTGACAGGTAGAAACTAAACCTTCATAAGTAAATCTGGCCCATAATTTTTCCAAATTTAATGTCAGTGGAAAGATCTTACTGTAGCTCTTACATAGAGCTCAGAAATTAGCGTTACCAGCTAAGAAAGACAGTGGGCAAACTCGGTTAGGACCATGCTGATTGTTGCATAGATTTGAACGCCTGAGTGGTAAAGTAACCTGTCAAGTAGAAGAATTTTATTTGTCCTCGCTTTAGAGTTAACGTCAGCAAATAGTCCTTGGATTACACTGAGCCCAGGAAAGGCCAAGGGGCAGGAGTCCTGTTAAAATCACCTCCATATGTCTTTCCTTCACTGTTTTCCTTGCTTTCCCTCGCTCGTTTCTCCCCCTCTGAGATATTTCACCCCTAATTGTTCAATTGTTTTGCAAGACCTCACGGTTCGGCAAGGAACGCGGCGGAGGCCTCTGTGGACTTATTGTGAGGCTGTTTAGCATGCAGTTTGTTTATCTAACTCCTTATCTGCTCGTGTGATTAAACTAGGAAAAGAAAAATAATAAAATAAAATCGAATAAACAAACGCTCATTGGCTCGTTGAGGCTCCGACCGACAAATATATGCCAGACAGCTTTATCAACTCATAAAGGAACACACTAACCTGAAATCATTATTAGCTCCGAACTAATTACGACGCAGCTTCGGCATCCCTTTAGTTCACTCTTATTTATATGTTTATGTGGCGTGAAATGAACAAAAAGTAAATGTACAGAGACAATAAACGGACGGCAGCATAATTGCATTAAACCGGTAGAAGCAGGGCTTCATAAACTGTGTATAATCACAGTTTTCACGTAATCACTTTTTATAGAATCTAATGAAGTTCATTAGAAGGCTGTTACAGGAGTACATGGCTGGGCAAATATCTCGTGCACAATAAAATGAATTATCTGGTTTTATGCCAAAGTCTTACCTCACTCCATACTAGCATGGTGCCAAACACGACCTGTAGTCCATCGAAGAAGTTATCGCCGATGATGATGACCGTGGCTCCTCCAGTGGTCCAGCCTTCACTCGGGCTAATGGCCTTTATGCACGGGGTAGCTGCTTATAACAGAACAAAAAACGCACAACTCAGGATCCTGTTTTTGTATGGACACACGCTAGCCACAAGCAGATCATTCTCATGCTGAGGATAATGAAACCCTAAAGTAAACGAAGCATGAATGATTTGGGCCACGTGAAAACAAAAGGCCTGTGTTGTACATCAACCCTTCTGTGTAGAAATCAGCCATTAAACTGTTCACTAACACAATGAGAGAGAAAAGAAAACATCGACTGATGCGGCCTGTGTCCGTTCGGCAGATAAACCGTCGTTCAGATACGTTAGAGCAAACGCGGCCGTTGCTGATGATTAAGCACTGTGTGCACGCTAGGACCGTCGATTTATCTGTCCGGCTTTCACAGATCTGAGATCAGTCAATCAAAAGGTCGTGGAGCAAAGCACGGGCGGCGGGACAGCAAAAAAGCGTGACTTCGATTTTTCATGCACCCGCTAATTGGGTCGAGGCTTTTTATCTGCAAACCTTGCCTTTGGTTTAAAAACTTCCAACTTTCTCCTCTCGTCCAACCCTTTATCTCCCAGTGTCTCTTATCTTTTGGTAATGAGCACTTTTTGCCTTTTGGGGTCTTTAAAATCAGATTTTAGAGGCGATGAGATGGGATTTGTGAGTTTAAGGTTTAAATAGGTAAGCTATCATGCTAATGGTAAAGTACACGTGTTCTTAAATGAGAGAACGAGGTTGTGGGTCTGACCCCGCCTTTGTCGAGAAGTTAGCCAATGGCTCATTAGCATACATTATTGTAGTGACTGGCCCCCCTCCACCCCTGCGGAGTCAACACTACCACAGTTGTAAGCGGTCGGAGGCCTAGGGCGACTCGACCCCCCCCGTTAACATCTTAGCGCTGTGTGCTTTGATCCGCTTTTCCTCTTCACTCTGTTGACTCTGTTCTGCCACCCCCTCCAAAGCACCTTTTGAATACGAACTCCCGGGCAAAGCGAGCGCGAATATGACAACACACTGCTAATACTGGCCAACAATTCAACCGCAACAGTAGCCCTTCACCTTGAGCTGTTTTCATTTTATTTTACGGCTTTCCAGGCCTCACTCATTTCGTTTCTTTTCCAGGGAAAAACAATGGCATTGTGCTTTTAGATTTTAAGGTCTCAGAGAGGTTATTAATAATGCACAGAAGATGGTTGGCCTCTTTGGAAACCCTCTCAGCTTAAAATCTCTCCCCTCCATTAAAAGTGTCTGACATCATTTTCATCAGCCCACAGACTCTGACATCATTTTATAACCCGAAAATATTCAATACGCCTCTTGTGCCAATACTAATGCTGCTCTCACATATTTGTTTTAATGATTTAAATGCCAAATCACTATTAACTTATATACTTCAGATTACACATACATTACATCAATTTGATATTAACATTTTGAAATAACTTTCATTTAATAATATTATAATAGAAATTGTTGAATAATTGACAATGGGGCTGGGCTGTTGAATTAAGAAATATTAAAATTATACATAATTATAATATTTAATATTCCCACCAATTGTGTGTGTGTATATAGTCTCTCTCCCAATATATGGCTCCTGTACTGCCTGTTTAATCCTTCGCAAGGTGAATAACAGAAGTTGGATTGCCGGTCTGGGACGTGTTATGTGCCCAAATCTAATACGTAAGGTTAGGGGTTTGTTCAAGTACTTATTAAGCTCCGCCAATAATGCAATAAATGATATATTTATGACCGTTACATGAGGTAAACTTGTGGGGTTAAGCCCTTGTGTGTGCAGGTGTTTCTCTCCCCTGTCTCTCTGCTGTTCTAGCGGCCCTAGTTAATCAACATTAGGTATTGTTGTGTAGAACAGCCCAGACAAGGCAGCTCTCTTTGTTTGCCTTAATGTTGGACTAGTGGAGGTTATATTTACTCATTCCTCTCAGCTCCCAGAGCACCAGAAGCCCTGAGCTCTCTCTCTCTCTCTCTCTCTCTCTCTCTCTCTCTCTCTCTCTCTCTCTCTCTCTCTCTCTCTCTCTCTCTCTCTCTCTCTCTCTCACTCTCTCTCTCTCACACACACACACTGGGAGCTTGCCCTTAACTAGAGCTGTTGACTTCATGCTAATAAGTTCATACAAATTTTCATTTCTGAGGCTTGGGAATGACATTTGCTTTTCTTAATTGCAGGCAGAGCGTTTGAAAGAGGATCAAGTCTCCAAAGACAGACACGACTCCTCATAGGGACTGACCTTCATCAGCGCAACCAATTATAGCAAATCATTCACCAAAAATTACAGTAAACAAATTTACTTTGTGTAGGTGAGCAGAAGGAAGGGGCTGGTGCACGTGAGTGTGTCTGCGCGTGCGCGAGGAGAGAACGGGCCCACGAGAGGGGCAGTCTGGCAGCTGTGGCCTGAGATCACCACGCATTGCCTCGGAATTCGCAACGCTCCCCCCCGCCATCCTAGAGAAAAGGCTGCCAGACCTCTCCCCTCTCCCCTCTCCGCCGCCGAGCATTTGCATACATTCTGCTTGAATATAGAGAGGGAACATGTGTTGAATGGGAAGCATAAAGGAGTGAATTACACAGCCTGTGTTCGTCAGCTAATGATATACGTGCGAAATGCACTCAAGCGGATGATGGAAATTGGAGAAAGCAGACATGGTCTATGGCGGCCCAGAGAGGCCAAGTTCAACACTCCACTAGGAAGTGACGGGCAGGAACGTGTTTTAACAAGGGAGAACAATTTAGCAGGGGATGTTGCTCAGGTTATGTTCGGAATTGCATACTGACATATTACCTGGAGTATTTCTGCAGTGCACAATGCACATTTTTTTATATGCATGGAAAATCTGAATCGCCTGATATATTTGTCAAAATCTGTATCTGACAAAGTATTTATATTTTTTTGGTTACAACAAATAATATCATAAAATATATATATATATATATATATATATATATATATATATATATATATATATATATATATATATAGTTATACATTAGTTATATTACATTAGTTGTTGCAACCAAACATTACTGCATTTTTGCAAAAAGATTTTTTTTTTTTTTATCCATGATAATTGGATGCTACTCGCATGCAACATAATGAGAACCCTAATTTTACTAATTAAAAAAAAAATAGCCAGTTTACAGTGCACGTTATAGAGACTGAAAAAATAAAATGTGTGGTAACATTTGTAAAATAATAAAAACTAATGCTAAATTATTATTTTAGTCTTGCAAAAAGGAATTTGCATGCATATCTGCTTGCATGTGTAAATGTATCGAATAATTTTGTGGTATTTCTTTACGCTCAGAGAAATCGCTGGCTTTGTTTCATCGGGCTTCCTCTGGCTGAAGTGGACGGTCAACAAGCAAGACTGTGTGTGTGTGTGTGTGCGTTTTCCCGTGTGTATTGTTTACAGAACACCACAGCGTCTTGGTGTGAAGCTTTAATCAGACTTGAGTCGTCTTCCATGGCAACATGGCGGCCGGCGTGTTTTGTCACCTTCTTCGCTGCACTCCCCAATATTGAGGCACTCTAACAGGTCCCATCCTGCCTGCTGCAACCTTCCTTTGTTCCAGCGCGTAAAATGTCTTGTAATTGTGCAGGGGATGTCCAGATGGCAGGCTGATCCCGGCGCTGATGGGATTAGAGCTCTTACCTCACGTCGGCCCATCTGTCCTCTCTAACTGGCTACGGCCTCACAGACGCCGACCGCTCGTCTTTATTGCATAAACCTAACAACATTACCGCCACTTGGTATGCAAATCAACTCGGAGCTGTAGGCCCAGACCGGAGGGGGTGTGCGTGCACCGCAAGAGAGACTTTTTTTTGCTCTAAATGTCTTCCTTCTCTTTTCGGTCTTGTGCATCACTATATTTCTTTGCTTTCGTGGAATTAGCACTAAACGGTTTTCAAATCGGGGAATGTGTTCATTTGGACCCGGGAGAGGGGGCTGGGGGGGCTCGATCGTGTATGTTCTGTCTGGCTATGTGCAGATGGGGCCATTTGGATCCGAGTGTGTGTGCGCATGTTCGCGCCTGTGTGAATTTGTACATATGTTTCTGCGTGGCGTATCTAAATGGCGCTAATGCAAAAGAAACCCTCCTATAGTGTGCGCTCGCCTCTTTCTCCTCCCCCAGGTTTCTTTCCCCAGCTGTAAATAATGAAAGGGGCTCATGTGCTCGGAGAGCACAGCAACGGTGAGGGTCCGCTGGGCTATGTGAAGGGAATTACTTTAAGTTGAAGATCAGAAGGCAGAGCAAATTCACTGTCCGGGAAAATTCGCCTGAATGAGATGATTAGATAAAAGTGTGATAGGACAGGAGAAACGGTAGGACCTCCCCGTGGCCGCTTTCGTGCTCTCTCAGCTTGCATTTATCACTTTCAAGAATGTGTTTCTAATCTAAACCACCCTGTATCTGCGCCGCAGACCTGGACTTGACCGTAAATATGGACGAAGTTATGTTTTACGACTATATATCCTGTACATGTGTGCAAGAAGCTCTCCTACACCAGAATGGAAAGAGATGACAGGTTGAACCTTTCTCTCGTTTCCTTCTCAGCCAAATGATAAGTCTTAAACATTCTCTGGAGTTTAAAGAAGTGATTAAACGCCAAGTTCGGATGCTCGGAAACTCTTTCTTTCTGTTTTAACGGCCCCCCGGTCGCCTTTAAAGGGCCAGATATTAGATAGGTAGCTGTAATATTCACTACGGCCCAAATTTGCCATCAGGGCCGGGTGAAACAGCAGGTAACTAAGTGGTGAGAGAACGCGTCTGCGAGGCCGGTGGGTGTTTAAGGAGGAGGTGAGCTTTTAAAACAGTCGGAAATTTAAAAGAGTTGTCAGGAATATCGCCACCACTTGTTACAGTGCTGTCAGAATTCACCGCGAGAGGGAATGAATTCGTTTAAATTTGAGCGTGACTATCATACGTGAGACCTAATAATGGGTGCGAAAGAAAGTTTTTGATGGAAACCATAAAATCACAAATTATGAGCGATCTGAAACAGTCTTTCTTCATGCACATCCTCTTCTAACAATAAAACCACTGAAATCCGACCGCAAATGAACTATATGGTGGTTGTAAACACAGTAATGGAAGCTTAGAAAAAGATTTACAATAAAAAGGACTCTGCCAAGGAGGCTTTGAAGAAGGATAGCCTCGGCAGTGTTTGGGTTGAGCCGTGTTTTTTCAGTCTTTCTCTCTCTCGGTCTCACGGGACTCAGGCAGACGAGGGGAGAGGCCTCAACCTTCTTAATTGCTCTCCTAATTAAAGGCGGTTGCTAAGGAAAACACACCTACTATCAAGCGACTACAGCAGAGAGACAAACAATACGTCAGAATACCAAACACTCGAGCGCTCAGGGCACAAACGTTCAATTACGCTACTTCTGTACTGCTTTTCACCGACGTTAATGCAAGAAGCCGAGAAATAGAAAACAAATATTTTTGCTGGGGTTTTTTGTCTCACACGAGTCGGGATTTGATGCGATTTCTCTTGCATCATTAAATATTACTGGAGCCTTGGTTGATATGGTAATTACGGACTGATTAAGACAAAGAAAATACTAATGTTATGTTTTTTAATGAGCAAAGATTATGTTCTGTTTTAATGCTTAGCCCAGAGATTTGAGTACTGAAGTAGAGTGATCAAAACCGGCTCAGTCTAACAAAGCAGCAAAATCTGAATTTCACTCATCCAAGGACTTGCTTTATACATACATATGTATGTGTAGTATAAGTAAGATATGTATCTTTATAGAGAGAGAGAGAGAGAGCGCAGTGTTAATAAAAACCAAGTCTGTTCATTTTCAAATCAGTTCATTTTCTGCACTGAATTTAGAGGAATTTTCATGGCAAAATGCATTAAACCTACTAGCGATGTGTATTGGTAGCTGAAAGTACACTGAAAATATTTAATATGAATATGTTCATTATATATTTTGCGTGCTCGGATTTGCTGTCTGTGCTAAAATTGTGATAAAAAATATGTAAGCCATCACACAATTTTGAGAATAACAAAACAAAATTTAAAATGCGACATAAGAAAATTGCAAAATGTGGCCCAAAATCATTCATAAAAATTGCAAAAGCTGTATTTCTTTTTTAAATGAGTACAATAACATCAGTAATAATATTAACAATAAAATTAGTGATGAATTAAGCAGGTAGAAAGACCATAAAATCTCAACTAAAAAGTTCTGAGGAAACAGAGAAAGCATGAATATTCTCTAAAAGATGAACTAGCCATGTTTCCTCTAAAGTTTCACTACCATGTTTCGTGGATGAGCGAGAATGGGCGATGTGAATGACTAAAAGAATGTGGGCTAAAAATGAGAAAAGGGGAAAGGGAAATGCAGGAAAACAGAAGGAGAAAGTGAGAGAAGCTCTGCAAATAATAGTGTTATGGGAAATGTGCCTACCATTCTCCAGATAAGGAGTGGCCGTACCTTCTGAGGGATCTAGACGGCGAGCTCTTCTGCCGTGTTTTGAGTTGTTGTGGACGAACATGTTGTCCGACACGGCCAACACGTGACCGTCCACATTAACCGTTGTCGATACAACGACCTGTGAAGAAAACGTAAAGATTGTTTGATGGCGTGTTCAATCTCTACATTGGGCCTGCGTGAAGAAGTTCATAGAGATGCATTGCTTCACATTTTTCCTATGAAAGTCTTGGTATGAATAGGCCTTTAAAACTAAATAAATTCCAAATATTCCAGATATTCCATTTAACATAATCAATCAATCAAGCAAGCAAGCAAACAATCAATCAAGCAATCAAATCACATATATAAATAAACTTCCTAAATGTATAAAAAAATAATACAATTACAAAATTCATAGCTATATAATATCTTGAGTTTGGTATGATAAAGTGTGTAGAAATCAATTTTCACATTTCTTGCCAAAAATATGAACTCAATAAAAACAGACTCTCCTTAAACTTAGAATCGACTTCATTGAACTAAATGAATCATTTGGCATCAATAAAATATCAGGCCTGTTTTTGACCAGAGGCCTTTTTGAGTAGGCCTATACTTAAAGGCCAGAGAAACAAGGACACTTCTGAGGGTTTCTGCGGGGTCTTTATCAGAAACCGCGGCTCTTTTTTTTTTCAGCTTGCTCTTTGTTGTGGCTCTTATTTACGAGAAAATGAACACAAAAAGCCTTTTTGGCCTGTGGTGTCGACTCAACATGAGAGCAGGTCTCAGTACAGTTAGCGGATGAACCCGGCGCTCTTCTGATCAGTAGGGTCCTTTGGACACGGACACACACGCGCCACACACGGCTTTGTTTGTTTGACTTCTCTCCTCCGTACCAGCGAGGCTTTATTTTGAATGCTGACAACCGTGCGACCGCTCCACACCTTCGAAACAATAACCTCAAACACATTTGCCTCGCTAAGCGCTGGAGCTTGAACCTGTGCCCATTGTTTATTTTCCAAGCCAAGCAGGAGGGAGTGAAACAAGGGAAAAGTTGCTCGTTTTTGCAGACTTACTGGGTTTGGTGGAACAACTCCCCGTGGGCTTTACATTATTAAAACAATAAGTTATCACTACATTCCGAAAAGAGAGTCTGTTTTCACACCTTAAGCAACTAAAGATGACTTGCGCGGTTCAATATGCTTCGTGTAAGCTGGAACGCCGTCTGACTGTTAATGACCCAGCCTGAGTCCAAACAGGCTACTGTTAGCAATGGATCAATTCTGCTTAGAAAGTTCCAAACAAACACGTTCACTTAAAATAATCAGATTAACGCACATGCGTTCGGAATTTATCAAGACCCATTCTAAAACGTTTTGTCCTTCTCCAAAAATGGATTACGCTATTTATGGGTGTCAAATGCGAAATCATATTCGCTTATTGAAGGTGAAAAACGTTTAACATTGTCTAATTCTAGTCCTCGGCTGCAATAGGTCTCGTATTTCTTTATCCAAATGAACCGCCGTGCAGGAATCGACTCTATATAAAGCGCATTTAATTTCTCGTTTGAAGAATATAATTAACCTTTGTAAGAAGGAGAGCTTCTTTTTTCCTATTTAAAGGAGACACTTGGGCGGTTACAAGAGTGTGCATGTTAGATAAAGGACGAGAGGCTTGTCTGGGAAGAACTAGCCAAGCCCTTGTCAATCAAAGAGAGGCCTCCATTTTGAAGCGCTCTGGCTTTTTTTTTTTTTTTTTACAAAAAGCTACAATTAGTGTTTAATCTGCCACTTAAGGTGAACAGAAAGAAGTGGAGAGTCTCTCATCTGCTCCATCATCCATTAGCAGCCACTCAAACAGCCCACAGATCGCTAGCTCACCCTATTACATTGATCTATAGATTTATTGATTAGCTGTTTTATCTTATTAGTCACAGCTTGAGTAAGGGCCGTGATGGAGAAGGGTGGCAGACCCTCAAAAGAAAAAGAAAAAAATAGACTTTGAGAAGAGCCCCTCTGGTAGCAGATGAGGGGGTTTTCTTTGTTTTTGTTGATCTGTTTACTAAAGAGGAGGGCTGCCCATACAGTTGCATTGAGAGAATTAGGGCCGTTTAGCATCTGAATGAGGAAAGGGGTTAGAGGGGTGGGCTGTGCTGTTGTGGGGGGTCTGAGGTGGAAGTGGAGCAGTTACAATCTGGAATATTCCCTCTGTCACGTTCACAGTCAAGAGTCACAATGAGGATGATACTTGAGGTCTGTTCACAACAAATAAGATGCCTTAAAATGTTCAAAAATTATTATTTTTTTTTATTTTATTTTTTGCCATGACAAATTTATCATCTCTCTTGAATAAAATGTTTGGAAATTGAAATGAATTATTAGGCATAAAAAAAATGAATAAAATTGCCCCAAAACAATTATAATAAATACAATAATAATTATAAAATAATTACTTATAAATGTATAATATAATATAATATAATAAAAATACTTTTTGGAATTTAAAAAAAAATGGAAAAAGAATAAAAAATGTATACTGTTTGTATTTGTTTGGATACTAAAATGAACTATTCAGCATTAAAATAATTTTAAAACAAATCAATTATCGGAATAAAAAAATAAATACAATTAATAATATATAATCAATAAAATAATAATGATAAATTAAATATGCATTTTGCATAAAAATTAAAGTAAAAAAAGACCCTAATATATTAAAAACAAAATGAACCAAAAACTAATGGCTTAATATTTGTAAAATACTTTCAATTTGTTTCCGATTCATTTTTCATCATAAAATATAATTCTAGATGTCTGTGGGAAAAAAGAGAAGGAAAATGGAATGGCAAATGGGGGAAGACAGGGACCCCAAAAGCATGACCTTGCCATGAGATCATGGAGAAAGGAACATGAGTGAAATTTATTCTGGAGGTGGCATTTAGCTTAGCAGAGCAGAGTTTAAGGGTTAGCGCTGGAGGAGAAGTGTCTTGCTAATGGACTCCACTCACAGACTGACAGGCATCACAGGTTTGGGTCATTTGTCTCACAGCCTGCTTTTCATTGGAATTGTCTGTTGATTATGATTTTTTTTCTATAAGTGATGCTGTCATAAGCCCTCCCTGCAGGGCTGTTTAAATAATTTGAAGTGAATGATTAGGTTGTGAAGGGTGATGTTTCCTTAAAGGAAGTTTTGAAGAGATATGAACAGATTCCACTGGCAACCACTGATGGAGAAGAGAGAATGATGAATGAACAGAAACGAGTGGTCTTTGAGGATAGAGCAGCATTAGTATGGCTCTCCACAGACACAGACATAGACACACACACACACACACACACACACCTCCACCAGGTGCTGAGGCAGAGGAGGTGTAAATAGGTTGAAAACCCAGACATGCTGTTACAGCGAGAGAAAGAGAGGTCCAGTGACTTTATTGTGGGAAGGCACATCCGCAGTGACGGATGTTTCTTTTACTCGCAGTGCAGACAGAAAGGACACTTCCTCTCACGCCGGCTCTGACCTTCTGCTCTGGACGCATGGATCAATATCAGTGAAGACACTTGACGTTCCAAAGCATGAAAAATGAAAGTTGTGCAAGCGGCTGCACCACTGCTGCCTGCTCAACAATACATCTATATAACCACAAGTATATAAACACACATCCTCGCAGCACTGGGTTAAGCGGAGCTGTCACACACACACACAGACACACACACGAAATGAAGTCCAAGGCTGCTGCCTTTCTGTGTACTGTATCTAATAATGTCTCTGTGATTGGATGGTACCACCTAGATACAGAGGTACATAAATGAATGAAAGTGGTGCAGATATATACATTTGTGGAGTATAGAGCCCTGTATGGATATATATGTGTGTGTGTATGGAGGATCAATAGATAGAACGATAGATCTTGAGGGTTTATTTTTGTGTGTGTAACATTTGGAATGTGCTTGAGCAGAACTGCAGAATCGAAGCATCTCTGGAGGAGACAGATCTGGCCTTCGACCGGGTCAAGGCAGCCCGTTTAAATATATCCACAAAGTAAAACACCATACAGCTACCCCAGCGAGTGGCCTGTTTTTCACATTAGAATGTGTGTGTGTGAGGGGGAAAAAACGAAAACATTACCTGGAATCTGCGCATGTCCCGTGGGTTTCCTGCATTCTTCAGGCAGTTCTGATTACACTTGAGGAAGAATTTCAAAAAGAACCTGCAAGAGAAGACAAAGAGAGGGAAAACTCCACGTTAGACAATCGATCCATCACAAAACCTGCACGGAAAACAAATCGATGGCACAAAATACAACCGCAGACTCGGAGTCCGGGACGTCCACGCACAACACGACTGGCACAGAAGCGCGATCAAACCGACAGCTGGATTCACCTTGTTTCTAGGTAATTCCCCTCAGAGTAATGATCATTAGTGTTTTGTTCCTCACCCTCCCACGACCTCCCTGTCTCTCTGTTTATCTGTTTTTCAGTCTGTCCGTGTGGCTGACGCATCCAAATCCCACAGTTCCCCACAGAACCCATCTGCCCGTCACTGACAGGAAGTCAGTTAATATTCCGCCCCCCTCTTTCCTCCCCTGCTCTACCCTGTAATTAAGGCTTAACGTGCTCAATGGGGAGGTAAACCAGCACACCTGAGCCCTGCTCATCACAGACGAGGACCGGCGAACGGGGTAGGAGACCTAACGAGGTGAGAGCGGCCCGCAAACTTACAGTCCTGTTAGACAATTAGACACACCCCGCCACCGGGACAACAGCACCCGGTAATTATTGCGCAAATTACTAACTGCATAATCTGTTCGGCAAATGTCATGTGTGAGCGAGAGTCAGAGAGGGTCCCATCGGACGGGCCCTCGCTCAAGAACTAAAACCTGGTGTTTTTTAAGAGGTAAAGAGACCCTTCAAGAGTCCTCCAAGAGAGGCGTTGAGAAGGAAGACGGATAAGAGGGGCTTAAGGGAAGAGGAAGTTGAAGGCTCGTACAGCTGGTGCCACGCTCCTCGTATCACAGGAAGTGATTCGTTTAAGAGGAAGACCACTTGAAGAAGAAAAATGTTCGGAGAAATGGCAAAGGAAGTCAACGGATGGATAGATTTTGTCTGACCTATTGGAGTGAACTGACTTGTTGCAAAAATCGGGACTGTGGTGTCTCCAGAAATATCCAGCAAGTGGGAAATTTGTCTTTGTACATGTATATGGATGTCCATGTCCACCAATATTTACCTCAGCCCTCCAACCTTTGAGGGGCCGGACGTCATGTCGTAAAGGTCCCTCGTTCTCTCGCTTTCGCGCATGCTACCATGTCATGCATTGCAGATTGCGTTCAGTGTTGAGTTAACACATGTATTTCACTAGGTAAACAGTGTGTGTACGCAGGATGAAGTCTCTCATTCGGACTCTCCGATGGGACCACGAGCCAAGCAATATATCACTGTGTGAAATGACATCTGCAACCCTGAACACCCTCCACTTCCAATTCTCATTTATATACAGTCACCCTTTCCTCCCGACAGAGAGGGAATGTTTAGGATTGAGACAGATTGAGGAAAAGTAGGAGAAAGGCGAGGCAAGGGCCCCGAAGGTGGCCTTGGTAGTTTCAGAAAATTTTTAGTGACTTGCGTCAATAAAAAGCGAATTTCAGCATCGCTGGGGTGGGAATAAAGAAAGATGGCAGTCATAACAGCCAGAAGAGGCCAAAAACATTAGAGCATTAGCTTTAATTGTGTACAGTGTGTGTATGGTAGTTGTTGGACAGGCCATTATCAGAATGAGTATTACGAGCTGTAATTCGCGGCCCCTGTCTTTATTTCCCTATAGAGCTGTAATGTTTCACAGCAGGTATCGGAGTAAATCAAGCCTGAAATATAGCCTTTATTTACCCCTCTCATTCGCTATCTCTCTCTCTCACTTGTTTTTTCCTACTCTATAGCCGCAAACAAATGGCTTCACACACATAAACACAGGTGGACACACTTGTGCTAACTCAAAGATTATTGCAAAGCACCCATTCAGAGGTATGAAAGTGAGATGGACTGCATCAATTTCAATAGAAGCAACAAAAACATGAAAACTATAACACCTGGAAGGCATTTCAAGTACCCTTATAATATTGGGGCTGTGGGAAAAAAAATAGTAATATATTAGAAAAAATTGAAAACAAGTACATATTTAAGTTGTATTTACAGGAAAATACAATTTTTACGCGCACGTCTAATAATATTTTGCGAATTTTCTGTAAAAAAACACAAAAATACTATGATAATAAAAAGATTCTCTATACATGCTCAGCTCTGGTGCTCGTGTAAGCTGCAGGCTTGAGTCATTCTCTCATTAAATACGTTTTTTCACCCATTTAGTTTCGAAATTTTAAGTCCAATCACTTGGAAAAGTAACAGCTCAGCTCATGACGTATTGCCAAAGTTTAATACTAGGGTTAGAGGTTATTCTAATCCACTACTATAACCAAACACATTTACAATTAACGTCAAAGCAAATCATTAAATGAATTATAGATGAAATGAGTATTATCATTGTGTTGAAAAACACAATCTCTCATTAAAACCCTGTACAGTAGCTGTGCATGTTCGCTCGGGGTCTGTTTACCTCCGAGTTTAAGTGAATTTCCACAGTGTTCTTTCTGAACACAATGATATTCAGCTGCTGTCCACAACAGCAGCGTAATTTCGTCTGAATTAGAGCCCTTTCACTTCTGCGTGGGGATTGAGTAAATTAGTCCTTTGTGAAAAGGCAAGCAATTACGGCCACACGGTTCTCTCTCCCTTTTGCTCTCTCTAAATGGCTCCAGAACTTTGCGGTGATGTTCGCGACCGTCGGAAATAAAGAAGGCAGTTAAATAGTCATTTAATGGAATATCAAGGAGAAGGCAGCATTAGATGCTGGCAACGGAGAGCAAGGAAGGGAAGGGAAAAAAATTAACTGCAATTATGTTTGATTAAAGCTATCCTTCTCAATAATCAGCATTTGTGACAGGACACGGGACTCTGGTGGCCTATGGATGCCACGGAGATGTTGAGCAATATTAAGGCCAATAAAGGGATATTAGCATAGCTAATTATGGAAGAGCTGTAGCAGCGAAAGGGGGCCTCTGTGTATTGTAACGCGCAAAATAATTGGCCGAGGCAGTTATCAATTACACAAGACACGAATTTGGTTTGTCAGAGAGAAAAAAAGCAAAGCAGACGTGTTTAATTTCACATCAGAGACCTTCTTCCCTCGCTTTTGTTCTTCACCGGAGGCGTTCGACTTCTAGCTTCCACTGCAACTTGTCGACAAATCTGTGATAAAATGATCTGGCCGGCCGGCGCGAAGTAATTAATACAACCTGTCCTTCACCGCTCTTTCTGACCAGAGGGGCCGAATGCTTATGATGGCGGCGGACGAGAGAGAGAGAGAGAGAGAGAAGACGGGGGGGCTTGTCGTTTGAAAGGACTTTGGCTTCACAGGCTGAGGTAATTGAGAGGAAAAAAGGGGTACGTTTCAAGCACATCAGCTCAATAACAGCCCTTAGCTCTTATCTTAACCCAAACCATCATTGGATCGTTTTCCTGCCCTCATTCAAAGGAGAAGCCCTCCTCCCGTCCTCTCCTTCACACTAATCCCACTTCATTCAGCACAAAAGACGCAAAAACAAATAAATGCAGGGGGCGATGCTTCTGTCCCGTAACCCCCGTCATAATTGCCGGTAAGGTTACTCTTTCCGAGCCGCCATCATCTTGATCTCTCAAATTCAGTGTGTTTTACATCAGTAAAGGCAGTGGGAGGTTAACTGCAGATGACAGATATGACAAAATCAATCGATTTAAAAATCTTTCATAGCTCAGATGTAGTTTAAGTATTCATTGTATCTCAGAAGTGTCTCCTAAAAGTACTGTGGAAATATAAATGTGACAGAAAATAAGAGGACACAGCTACAAGGGAAACAAAGAAATGGTGAAGGATTTACTTTGCAACAATTTTTACTAGGGAACTGCTAGTAAATTTCACAAAGGAAATACAACTTGCAAGTAACACACTGAATCACACGTGACATTTTAAAGGGTTTTCTTGTAAATCATACTCTATTAATAACTTGTATAAAATGTATAAAAATAATGTGCATCGCATAACTGATCATCAAGTTGACATGTTGAGATTTTTGATTGCAAACATTTGAGAAATCTCCATTTGCTCTTCATTTAACCTCAGTGCTGTCTGGGAGATTTTAAAGAGATCTAAATTCTATCGTATATATGGGACAAGAGTGAAATCTAGCAAGCTTTAATATCACACAAACACAAGACAATCATTTATGGAGTTTTCCAAATATTTGGCAGCCCCTTAAATGATCGTATTGTGTTTGTTTTGTTGTCGAATGCTGTCGTATTAAGACAAAAGGGGGGGGAAACCTGCAACTGCTTTTCTTCCTGTCGTCCCAAGACAGATGAGGGGATGTAAAGAGAGGTAAAGAAATACAATGGCAGATGGGAGTGTGTGTGTGTGTGTGTGTGTGTGTGTGTGTGTGTGAGCGGTCAGTGTGGACACTAATTGCTGCTCAGGCGTTAATGGTTAGGGCACAGCTGTGTGACTCTGCTGAGTATTGATCACGAAGCAACTTTAGCTGATCAGACCCCTGCCAGCCAGACAATACAGAACACACACACACACTTACACGAGTACATTCTGCTGATTTCAGGTCCAGAAGCTGAGACGGTACACAGGTCAATACAGATCACATTTCCAAAATGCACAAGCTCCCTGTGTCAGCTCTGCCTTCTGATTGGCTGACAGGTCTGATTGCATCTGATTGGTTCTTTGGTGCACTTGCATCTCATTTGACAGAGAGAGGTTTTTCAAAACCCATAACACCAAGTATTGAACTTTGGTGAGTAACTCGTCTACACCATTTCTGCTGAGCTATTTCTTTTCTAAGCATTCAGAATTAAACTTTACACTTGGCAGGCAATAAAACAAGCATACAAAACCCCCACAGAGTTACACTTAAGGGAGAACCCGAGGAGCCCAAAATATCATAGAGACTTGACCAGCCCGTTTTAACCACTTAGCAACCACCGCCACAGACAAGCGCTATTGAACTCACTTTTGGATCTTTTCTGAAGGTTTAAA
This sequence comes from Scardinius erythrophthalmus, assembly GCF_964197995.2. NCBI lineage: Eukaryota > Metazoa > Chordata > Actinopteri > Cypriniformes > Leuciscidae > Scardinius > Scardinius erythrophthalmus. Next base: position 5,199,793 of record NC_138238.1, read on the forward strand.
CCGGTTTAAATATGTTCAAATCAGGATTCAACAACTGCACTTGCTTAATTGTCTGATCACGAAGCAAGTGACCCGAACATGTGAAAGAAATACATAATTGTGTATGTTTGAACATATCTGAGCATCTGCCTAAACATATTTATGCCAGAAGTGTTTTAGACACGTGTTCCTGTCTTGTGTGTGTGTGTGCGTGTGTGTTTTCTCCCTCAGGCAGACTGCTGTACCAGACCCAGACTGGTGTGCACATTCTCTCCTCCTTTCTTTCTCACTCTCTCTATTCGTCCTCTCCTCCATAGTTTTTCCTAATGTGTAACATGCCTCTGACATTATTTTCCCAACAGATCACTGCTTCTGTCAATCACAGCATTTTGTCTTAGACTGGGGCCTCATTAAACACACTCTCTCTCTCTGTCGCCCTCCTCCATCCACCCTCCTTTACCATTCCCTCTCTTTCCCCCTTCTACCACTTTTTTTCTGGTTTAGGTGTACTTAAGGATCTTGTGGAGGTTCCCTGTTGCAAATCGGCCTCTTTTCCACGACAGGGTGTTATGCAAGATAATAAACACATCAAATAAGTTGTAAAAAGACAAGAACAGAAAACAAAGGTAGACTGTTCACATTGTAATCAACAAAAACAGCATTTTTTTTTATTTAAGAATTAATTTAATCATAATTTAATACTATTAGAATATAATTAGAAAAAAAAGTATTGACAAATATCACATGAAATGATTGCTATTTGAATTTTATTCATTAAAAATACAAATTTAGACAAATACAAAACTAGATTTTTCACATTAAAATAAACAAAACATCCCTCCAGCTGTTTTTAGCTATAGATAAACATTTTAATTAATAATTGAATAATAAATTAGAATTTAATAATAATAATATTGTTGTCGTTATTATTGTTATTATTAATAATAATTTATATTGTTCAAAACATCACAGATAGTATTTTAGTATTATTCAATAATATTAAAAAAAAAAATATATATATATATATATATATATATATATATATATATATATATATATATATATATAAAAGAAGAGCTGCTTGTGGTAAAGGCAGTGAATCAAATTCTTAAAACATGTTCTAAAACTCATAAGACACATAAACAAAAAATTGCCAGTCAGTTATGTAGTGAAATAGTAAATGACGTCATTGTTCTGCACTTGAGTCAATGGAATTGTAGGCCGGTTCTGAAACAGCTCTGCAAATCCCCCGGCCCGAGAACCAGCACTGTTTCTGTGGAAAAGGGGTAGTAGGCTATGCATGTTTTACCTCTCTTGCTCTTTCCATCCCCACGCTCAGCTCTTTGATGTTGGGAATGCGGGCTCAAGTTTCCCCGGGAGGAGGTGAGGGGCGGAAAAGGAGTGGGGGGTGGGGGGCGTCGGTGGTGGGTTTCAATCCTGCTTCCGATTGGCTGAAAGACTGGCCACACATGGCCAAGGATGCTGTTGTCTTTACCTGACCTAATCCTCACTTGCTGATGGATATGTGATCGCTATTTTGTTTGTCTCTTTGTTTGTTGTGTCTCTATTCTACTCCAGACATCTCCTTGTGTGTTCATTACCCTCTCTCTCTCTCTCTCTCTCTCTCTCTCTCTCTCTCTCTCTCTCTCTCTCTCTCTCTCTCTCTCTCTCTCTCTCTCTCTCTCTCTCTCTCTCTCTCTCTCTCTCTCTCTCTCTCTCTCTCTCTCTCTCTCTCTCTCTCTCTCTCTCTCTCTCTCTCTCTCTCTCTCTCTCTCTCTCTCCTTCCCCATCTAAAATTCATACATTCCCACATTCTTTCAAGACAGCCCTAATTAGGAACTGTCATCTTTGCCGATTTTAATTATTAATTAAAAACAGGAAGGAGAGAGTGAAAAAAGCACATTTCAAATCAGGCCATGAAGGAACACACACATACGCGCACACACACACACATACACGGCTTGCCTGATGTCTGAAGGCTGTGGTCTCAGTGATGCTGATTAAAAACGTATTAAAACATTATAAATGATTAATGTGTATCCAGTTCTGAGTGGCAGTTATTGGTTTTAACACAGGTAATGCAGCCTAATGACACGGGCACATGTGGACCCTTCGTCCATGTCATTATTCCTGCATGTCAACAACCACACACACACAGAGAGAGAGAGGACAGGCCGTAGAGCGTTTTCAAGTCATCCATCAGCTCGCCGTAGCTCAGTCAGAGACGCTGGGAGAGCAGAGGTGATGTTACGGGCCCCCAGACAGGCGGCGGGTGATCCGCGCTAATAGATTTCCATAATGGACATGAGCAGAGGATGTGCAGGTCACTTTGCAGAAGCTTCGCTTTTTAGAGACTGAAAAACTGACCAGATACCAAAATAATGTGAAACGTTTGGAGGGACTTCAAAGATAATGGCAACATCAGAAATGAGAGCTCTTTAATATCTCAGCTGATTGAATGGAGCGAATTAAGATCTATATCTCCTGCTTAAAAGACCCCAATAATCTCATAAATGTCTCCTCTATAGTTCTGAATCTCAACACTCATATTTACTATATTACCAACCGATAGGAAAGTTTTATTGATCATTGATTGCTCTTTCATTGCTCAGGGTGCTTAATAGAGTTTAATTTAAGTATCAGCTTGTTTCTGTTATGGGAGAAATACAATTAGTTGTTCGGGAAATCTGAGCACAGTTTGAAACATTGTTGAGATCTCTTCATAAACTCAACATGTGTGAGATTACCAATATTGTGCTCAAATTTACTAAATGACCAAGCTAGAGGAACGCTGTATTGTTCACCGGCTGCTCTTTCATTGCTCGGGCAACTTAAGGGAGTTTCAATGATGCATCAACTTTCTGCTAAAACGTTTTGGAGAAATAACACACACGTCGATTTGTAAATCTGAGCACAGTTTGAGACGTTGTTGAGATCTCTTCTGAAACTCTACTTATGTGAGATTAATGGCGTCTTTTTCCCCAGCTATAAAAGAGCAACTTCTGAGCAATAAAAACCTCAAAAGAGAAGAGCGAATAGAGGGGTTGTGCTTCATTTTATTCCTGATGCATAATATATGTTTCTAAAGTGATCAAGAGTGTGAGGTGTAGTTACCATGCGTGAAAAAGACAAGGACAGACTGGGAAGGATGAGGGTAAAGGTGCATTAGTGCTTTACGTACGCCGAAAGCCAGGGGTCACTCATTGGGAGACAGCAGGGCAAGCGCAAAAGCTAAAACAACAGAGCGGGTGAAATGAAATGACAAATGAAGAGAAGCTGGATTAGATGCCGTGTCGTCCAGAAATGACGTGAGTGCCATATTTGTGAAACAATAATGCGGCTGGCAGCACGGATCCTTGTTCCTGATTCATCTACGGCCGTATGGCGTAGCTTTGTCAGTCTGCGCGTGGTATAAATTATTCAGTCTGAGAGATGGCAATTACAGAACCCTGCACAACCAAAATGAATATTTTATAAGGACTAAAACTGCACCGGAATGAATCATAGACACACGCGTACACACACAGACACACACTGAGAGTGTGTTTGTACATGGCAGGACCAGAGGCCTTTGGTGCTTTCATATTGTTGACTGAAATCCAGAGAATTCTAATAAGCAAATATATTAGAGGTTTACATTGTCACCGTTTTGCCGGCCGTGCCTGTGGACAGATCCCAGGAAAAAGAGATTCCGACTGGGAAACTCGTCAATGCGCAATCTGAAAGGGAATGTCGTTTCTTTCAATTCAAAATGCATGGTGATTGAAGCAGCGTTAAAAATCAAAGCAGAACGTCTTTCGCAGCATATTTGTGACCCTGCACCACAAAACCAGTCACATTGGTCAATTTTCTGAAATTGAGATTTATGAAAGCTGAATAAATAAGCTTTCCATGTATGGTTTGGTAGGATAGGACAATATTTGGCCGAGATACAACTATTAGAAAATCTGGAATCTGAGGATGCAAAAAAAATTAAAACATTGAGAAAATCGCCTTTAAAGTTGTCCATTTATGTTCACGATTGTGCAGCATTCACTCACAAAAATAAATCTTTTATATATTTATGGAAGGAAATTTACAAAATATCTTCATGGAACATGATCTTTACTTAATATCCTAATAATTTTGTGCATAAAAGAAAAATTGATAATTTTGACCCATACAATGTATTGTTGGCTATTGCCACGAATATACCCGTGCGACTTGTGACTGGTTTTGTGACATTTTAGTAATCTCAGCGAGAAAAAAAAAAAAATAGAGGGAGACTTGATTTCATCAATCAGGACCTGATTGGATTGTGAAAAGAGCAGATTTATGACATCACCCCAAAAGTAAAGTCCTTCCTATTTTGAATGATATTTCAATGCGAAATAAGAGTGTGTTTAGAAAACAAATATAGCTGATTTCATGCTCATGTATTTTAATATCCACAGTGCTTTAAATGCAGAGAAACTCTGTCTTGTTTTGACCCCTGTGAATGTACTCTTCGTCTCTTGCCAACTAGAAAGAGAGCAAGTGAGCGAGAAAGATGGTAAAGAGGTGAAAAAAATAAAAATAAAGACAGAGAGAAAGAGAGAGAAACACACTGAAAGGCTAATGGAGGCGGATTATACTGCCAGCCTACCCGAAGCATCGTCTGATAAAGGTTTTGTCTGTTGAGTTTCCTGCAAAGTCCAGCTTTATAATGCTGAAACAAAAAATAACATTGTTCTTTAGGCTTGCAGGAGCAAAGCAACCTGCTTGAATGGGTATTGTGTGAACAGAGGCAGTGATACCTAAAGCCTTTGTACAGCAGAGGCAGGTCAGGCCTATGACATCAGCGCGACACAAGCAGGGCTCTGTGCGGCCCGCTCCAGCAGGAGCTCAGCATGGTGGGAAAATACGTCAGGAGAAAGCTTTTTTTATCTGAGCACTCTCTCACAAACACACACACACATTCATGATGATGGGACACACACAGAGAGGACAACACATATGGGTGCTTTTTTAAAATCACACTCAAAATCGTAAGGCTCAGATGTTGCTCTTTTATAGCTTGATCAAGTATCAACTTAGTCTCTCCTAAAATTGTGAAATATAGTGTGAAACGCTTGAGTTTATACTGAATTCTTTTTGAGTGCAAACCCGAGTACAATTTGAAACATTGCTGAGATCTCTTCTGAAACTCGACGTTTTTCCTAGGGATAAAAATATGTATTTCTTCTCCATTTGATCTCATTACTGTCTAGGAGAAACGATTGATATATTAAAGAGATTTAATTTGTGCTTTTTTATGTACACAAATGTAAAATGTATTGTTTTTTATCGTTCAGGAGACTTAAATGAAAAATAACTGGGAAGTCCATGAAATATCAACTTTGTCTCTTTGTGATTTTTCTCTCCTATAGGTGACCCAAATTCAGTTCTGTTGCTTATAGGTTGCTCTTTCTTTGCTCACCAAACTTAATGGAGTTCTCAGTTATGAATCATTTTAGCATCAGCTTTGTCATAGATGAGTCTCCTAATAAAATACATGACGTACATTTAAAACACAGTCTGAGACACTCTTCTGAAACTCAGAGAAAAGTCTCCATTTGCTCTCCATTTAATCTCAGTGCCGCCTAGGAGAAATAATCAAGACATTAAAGAGATGCTTTTTTCTTCTCTATGTGCTCTTTAAGCAGCAACAGATGAAGTACGAGTTCTGCGACGAAGCGGCGAGATGACAGAATCCGACTCGCACGCATTAAAAGTGAACGGGAGGGAGAGGGAATGACAAAGTGCTCGCAGCACAGCGGGATAAATGGTCTGAAGTGGAGTGAAATATAGACAGGAAAGGAAGCGGAGAAGGAGACATGCATTCCAAAGCTGCTGTCCCTCTGATGGCTGTTACCCAGATAACCGACACCGCTGCTTTTGCCTGTCTGCGCGGGACACATGGGCTTTCAAACAGGGTTATAGGCAAATAATAAGGATGCTCTCGCTTACAGGACTGACATGCAAGCATCCTTTACAACAGAAAAAAAAACAAGACGGGTGGGGGGGAAAACGCTTCTCTCCATGGAGAAAACAGCGAGTTGTCAGGTTGATTTTGTAGAGCAGTGGTTGAGGCAAGAGCCGACAGCGTTGGCCTCTGTCTTTTCTGTCGCAGGTACACAAATGTGTCAGCATACATGGAGATGGGCTCCTTCAGGGCCCGCCACACGCTCGCCGGGGTTTGGGGGCGATGAGGTGGGGGGTTATTAAAGGATCTCATAGCTCTTTCAGCTGTATTAGAATGACATGCCACAGGGAGAGGTGGTTTCTAAACCGCCGCGTGCCACTAGGGGGCTTTCAGCTCAACAGGAGAGGACACACAAACAGATCACATCATTTCTGAATGATAAATGGAAATATGATTCCAGACTGGGCGGTGCAATAGTGAAAATGTGTCAAGCGATTTATATGCCATTTATATTATTTACTATAGCGTACTCCGCATGCAGTGTTCCAACATGCGGTCACGGTGACTTTGAATGTAGCTCAAATAATGCAAAAGTCTTTTGTTTTTAACTCAAGAGGTTTTATTTTTGATGTAATATTTATGACTTGTTTTGAATGATTTTAGTTCTGTAAATAGAGAAAATTATTAAATGAAGTACATATCAATATTTAGTCACTCGATCATCAAAATAAAGATGGTTTGCATGGTTGTATAAAATGCATGTGCATATATTTATGTGGAATTTATCTGTGTGTGTGTTTGTTTATATTATTTATGGAGACACACATTTGCGTAATGACATAGCTATTACACTAGTATTACAACGTAAATGTGGTTTATGTTCTCGTAATTAAAATGGCTTACAAAAACATACTAAACAATGTTTTATGAAAATTTTAGGTTTAGTTTGTACAGTGTAAAAACCATTACGCCAATGGAACGTCCTCATAATAATGAGGTGTGTGTAAATATTACTATGTTATAATAAATATGAAATATTCCTGTCATTCTGCTATCCTCACTATTCCAGACTCTTAAATATAAAACTACTGTTGTTAATGAGATCAAAATGTTCTGATGAACTAGCGCAATAACGGTTATTATAAACACCCCACGTACATGTTGAGGTCAAAGGGCACGGTTGATTTAAACCTTGCCTTTCTCTTCTCATTTTAAGATCTATTTGCAGACATTACACCCTGCTGGCCTGATTATCTGAAGTCAATCAGGAACCCTAATCACACAGAACGACTCCCTCACATCTATCAGAGGAGCCGGCGAGGAAGAAGAAAAAAAGCTCAATCTTGTTACCTATGTACAATAGCGGCGCTCAGGCCTGGGAAGGCCGGGCCCTCCCTAGAGGAAACGGCCCCATTAATTGCCGCTGTAAGTGTGGATCCAGCACAGGGTGGGATTCAATACAGAGCCGTTTATCCCGGAACCCGCTGTCACGGCGCCGGGTCACGATCCCAAACCGTCCCGTCGAAATCACCAAGGAGAAGCGATAATGAAAATTTCTTCATGTATAAAATTCTTAATCAAAATGCTGTCGGTGTCATCTACCGGCAGCAATCGCGACTTAAATTAATATGCAACAGAACCTTTGGCAAAATTAACATTCCCTCTTTTGACATGCGATTCCCAACCCCAGCCTAGATGAAGGGATGAAAGGAAGAAAGACTCAAGGAAAGTGTCAAAATCACCACTGGGAGAAACAAACGGAAAATAAATGAAAGAAACCCTAACAAGCTCGCAATTGGGCTTCACAATTGAATATCTTTTCACTTATTAACTTTAAAAGAACAAGAAGAAAAAAAAAATCCAATTATTGGGCAATTTTTCACTGTGTTTATGGTGTGGATTTGTTGATGTAATGCTTCCTGTATCTGTCCCAGGCGGATATTAGCGAACTCGCCCTCTGAGAAACAACAGTTTCAGCAAAACACCACGGAGTAATGCAGATATTCACACTTTTAATGACCTCAGGGAACACATCTAGTGTATGAACCAAAGCGCAGACTCGGAGACTATCTAACTTCCCTCTGCTGCTGACACGGCTGCATCACGCAAATAAAACCCACGTTTGATAAACAAGAGCTCTGCTATGAAATGCAATAATGCTACAAGGGACACGCCACCGAAGCGACGCCTGGGGGACTGTCGAAGTCTCTCCTCAACTTTTCATTTAACAATTGGACCGTTCCAGTGAGCGAGTCTATCCGAATGCGCTAGCATGTACTTAGCACACACCGGCTTGGGCGGTTATCTGGAAATGTGTTCAAATTGGCCACTTTCTTCGCGGAACGTCACAGCGCTCATTGATTTCACCAAGCTTCGACGACGGCCCCAACAGACCCGACATCAGCTTTCCTCGTGCGAGCAGGAGAACTCTCAATTTACCCAGAGACAGGTCTCAGACTACGGCGACAGGTCCCATCTGCATGCTCACAGATTAAACATTCAA
>NC_138238.1:5213197-5237207 GCF_964197995.2 Scardinius erythrophthalmus
CATCATTTGGAGGCCAGTCACAGATGCAGCATGAGGAGCTGCGCTGTAATTAGCAAGAAATGCTGTACAGGTTTTCCACTAATTAGCAAATTATGCTGAAAATAGCATCAAGCTAATTAACAGTTATTATGCCATTTTTGAAAGTATGACTTTAATTAGCAAAGTCCTGACGCATGCAATTTCAAACTTGTCCAGGAAAAACACAGGACATGATCAAGAGGCAACGCAGATGATTAAGACGAAGTCGCAAAAAAAAAGAAAGAGGGATGGAAAAGGAGATGCAGAGAGAGGGAAAGCGCGTTTGTCGAATTTCCATGCAAATGAGGGCAATGCATGTGCATGTATGCATGTGTGTACTAGTGCAGTGGTTCTTGATGGGTCGCAGGTAAATACAAATTAAATACAGGATTATGAAAATGATTTAAAAATATCAATTATAAACAGAAGGATGCATTTGAAGGATCGATCATAATGACCATGGACCACAAAATCAGTCAAAAGGGTACATTTTTTGAAATTGAGATGTATACATCATCTGAAAGCTGAATAAATAAGATTTCCATTGATGTATGGTTTGTGAGGATAAGACAATATATGGAAGAGATACAACTATTGAAAATCTGGAATCTGAAAAATCGAAACATTGAGAAAATTGCCTTTAAAGTTTCCATTTATGTTTGTGATTTTGCTGCATCCACTCACAAGATTTATATATATATACATATATATTTACGGTAGGAAATTTGCAAAATATCTTCATGGAACATGATCTTTACTTAATATCCTAATGACATTTCAAAATTGAATTTTAATTACATTTTTGATGTACTAGAAGTAATTTTGGTACTATGGTGTAAAATCCAGATCCTTAAGCAAAACCAGTTGAGAACCACCATGCTTGTGCATGCACTTGTGTGCACGTGCATACATGCATGTGTGTATTGTTGCCAAAAGGCTCCCTGTACAGCAGACTGGTGGATGTCAGGTGGCGGCGTCACCCATAACAGGGACTGAGCTCAGCTGCCGCTGCGAGCAGTTACTTATTCTACTCCAGTGAACATTAAAAGAGCCTCGCAGTCAAGCCAAGCAACAGCACCCAACCTGACAGCATAACAGCAATCACACACCCCACAGCCTGTGGAGAAAACACACGCACACACACGTCTCGCAGCAAACACACACAGCGTGCCAGGTCTTTAACAAGCACGCAAACACACGTTAGCATTGAAACAGGGACGTGAACACGTGCTTTCACACACATATCCTGTCAAATGCATGCGTGCTATCACACAGGTCTTGTTTGGCATTGAAAAATGTAAAGGAAACCAATTTAAAACTGCTAAACAGCATGGCTGGATATTACAGTGACGTCATGTGCGCTGTAAACGGATTGGATGAATGAGTGCCGTGCTTACGATTGGCTGTTTTTTTGGTATTGGACTAGAAAAAACAACTGATCAAAGTTGTCATCCAGTTCTCAATCTCTTCAGATCTGGCTTTCCTCACGGACGGTCCTCTACGTGTCGGGAAGATGGTACGGAGGATAGACGGAGAGATGTCAAGCCAAGTTGTGACACTACCACATATGGCCTGTTCATCAATCAGCTTAATCAAGCAGCAAGCAGAAGCAAAGATGCCTAATTGCCAACCGCACTCGTCGGCCAGATTCGTTTGCCGAAATTGATCTAGATTCAGCTAGGGTGGCAGAAAACGCACAAAGAAATCACAGATTTTGCCCTGGTGTTCGCGATTAGCAGGCAAAATTCAGGGAAAAGAAGGAAAATACAAACAATTAAGCATTAAATTAGCATGATGTGTCATGGCTAAAGTACAAAACGCAGTTATAGCACAGTGACTGCCTTATCGCTTTTATAAAATGAATAATACAAAATACAATTTCATTCAAATTTTTATATTTTTTTTTTTTTTTTGGTAAAAGGGACAAATGAGAAATTGAAATTATGTGATTAAATTGTCTTAAAGTAGGAAATTTTCTGTCGCTTTCTGAGGTGTTGCTGTTTTAATCTCAGAGAGAGAGAGAGAGAGCTTTTCTAAACACACGAGGTTCCTTGAGGGGGGAAGAACTCATGGAGAGCTTCCTGTTTTCCAGATCAGACCCTCTGGGAATTTAGAGGGGAACATCTACACTCACAAAATGTAGAAAGAGGGGGAAAGTGAGAGATTATTCCCCTGTTCCTCGCTTCTAAAGCCCCTCACGCACCCTAGCTTCATTTCCATCCTTCTTTCATGGGATAAACACTTGCTTGTCGCAACGGCGGGATAGCTTTTGTCTGTTCTTCATTTTTTCCCCCGTTTTTTTTCTTTCCCTTTCTGTCTTGTTTTCCTTAAAGGCAGTGACTGACAGCTGACATTCTGATATTTATTATTGAGGAGGAGACTTTTGATGCTATCTGCCCATGCAGAAATATAAAAAAAACACGGTCCAAATGTCAAAGACCGAATATTTTCTCCTGTTTTATATGAAATGACCTCTTGTGATGCTTCTCTTATTGTGAGCGGGGCGTTTTGCGGCCTGCCGGCGATATGCATGTGCGGACACAGATAGGACTTCACTCTGTTGTTTCGGAAGAGGCCGGGATAAGAAAAAAAAGCCGGGAAGCTTTCCGGCCTCACAGAGCAGGGGGATTCGGGATAAAGCAGGAAAATCGAATGACTCTGGCATCGGCGTGATCCTACGTGCTAAACTTGGACCCAATTCAAGAAATGGAGGTAGATGGATGGAGTGAGAGAGGAACAAAAGAGCAGGCCGATGGCTGTAGTCAATTTTCATATGAATGGCAGGTTTAACATATCTCTAGGAAAGGGCAGCTCTCGCAGGCTTGGGCGACGTCCAGAGGTCCAGAGCTCTCTCGTGCACCCGCATGCTGAAGAGAGCACGCACACACACACTCAAAGACACACACACACACACACACGCACAGTGTCCATAATTAAACTATCATGTTTCAAAGTCCTGACAACAGCATAGAGAAGAGCAGAACAAGACGATAATTTCATTAGACCAACTTATAATGAGGAGCCTTTCACCACCAAAGAGGGGGGCGATCTCACAGAGAACACAACAGAAGACCACCACACAAGATCTACAACCCAGAGAAAACATAAAGAGTGCAAATAAAAGCAAGTTATTGCAGTTTTTTAGCTAGAAATGCTAAGCTTACGATAGATACACCAATAACATTCTCAAGCTGTTGGTTTAACGCCACTTTGAATATGAAATCTCAGACTTTCTCTGTGTTTTTCTGTGTGTGTCTCATGTTATGCTGCCGTTGTTTGATCACTGAAGGAAAACAACAGTTGCGCGTTAGTGTGGGTGGGTTTTGTGAGGCTGGAATCTCTCTCTTATATCTGCATGAAATTAGAATTATATAACATTTCCTTTGACTGACATAAGGTAGAGTCATGCACTTAGATCTTACAGCATGCATACAAACAATATCTTTTTTTTTTTTTTTTGGTGGATAGTCGTTGCTTTTTTATTTACATGAGAGAGTCATTACAGCAGGGCTTAATTCTTATTGTACTTTATTTATTTCTCTCTTTAGTCAGCAGGAGGAATTTGCATACTTAATTGATCAATATGCTTCGTGTTCCTTTTGCACATCTGCCAGGCTGCTCCCTACTGCCACAGTCTCTCATTCCTCAAAGTGACAGCTCTCTCAGCCTCTCACACACACACACACTAACACTCCCTCTCGCTTTCCAGCATGGACACTCATTCACAGAGAATCAATGGTCCATTCTGGGTTTCCAGACTTTTATATGTACTGATCTACAATGGACTAAGTGTGCTAGGTTGCAATTTACGACTCTAAATTTGTTCAGCGGTCCAGATCTCATATATGGACTTAACGTGAAACTTAGGGCATTTGTGTGGGACTTTTCAATACGGATGTTCTTTATCGAGTGTCATTGTGTGCTTTCCATCTTTGTCTGTGTCGGAACAAAACGGTCCACACTAACAGCCCTTATCAGTCCGGTGTCAGAGACCATGAATCTCGCGTTCCCAAGTCGCCTCAATTCCTTCTCCTTGCTTCCAGGAGCTTTCCTTCAGTATACAATGGGATCCAAAAGTCAGACACCATTAGCAAAAATGTAAATTAAATTTAACACAATTTCATTTTTTTTTTGTAAGAAAACTTTTCAAAATCTTAAAACTTAAAATAAATAAATTTATAAATAATTCATATATTTTTTTATTTTAATAAAAAAAAAATTAAATCAAAAAAGATATAAGAAATAAGAAAAAAAAAAGAAAAATTTTGTTTTACCCCACTGTATGTTTTAGACAAATGAAAGCACCCACTTGGGTCTAAGCCTCCACTTGAAGTGATCATTGTTGTAGTTTACACTCAATGATTTGTTTCCTCTGCTTCCCGTCATACGAAAGACTTTTTAAACTGTTGTTTGAAGGAAATTGGATCGGGGGCTTGGAGCTGTTAGCTGGTTAAAAAAAAGAGAGGAAAAAAAAACTCTCATCTCTAATCGCTGCCAAAGTTTGTCGTGTTGCTACTTTTTGATTGATGCCTCAGCCAAGTCTGTCATTTCCTCAATTAATTTGCTTGCAGAAAGAAAGAGACTCTCTCCACTGCAAAGCCCTTATGAGACTCTAAATATAGGAGCTCGTCATTTCAGTGTGAAACTTAGACGCAGCGCTATTGTCATCTCCGCAAAGAAAAACTTTAATTTGATCAGAATTCCTCAAGAGGAGTGTTAAATTAATTTGAACAGGGTTGGAGGGGAGAAAGGGATGCACAGTGACTTTGAGAAAAGGGAAATGAAATAGAATTATACGGGAAGCGATGAGTGCTGACTGCACACTTTCTGCCAGGGTTGGTGCTACTAAACATCTCTTTCATATCCAACTCGGGCTAAATAAATGCCAATATTCACCTTGAGAGTATCATCATAAAGAAGGCGCTCTCCGGAGACTTCCCGGAGGTATGGAGCGCTCTCTGTTGCAGGAGCGTTCGGGAGAGAAATATGGCTCTTCTGAATGATTTCCTCGTTCTAAGTGAGCAGTCACTTTGTGAAAGTGTCAAGGATAAAAACCAAACACCACAAATAACAGAGAAATGACTTCAGAGGGAGAGTGAAGGCAGAGAGAGATAAAGATTCACATGACTGGTTTTAATTTGAGTTTGAAAAATACAACCTGTTTCCTCCCAACACCCCTAAATCATCTTCCATCGATCCAGTCTAAATCTGACAAGTCTTTTGCTTCTAAAAAGCCGTAAAAAAAACCTCAGGCTCGCTCGCACGGAGAAACGACAATGCTAAACACTTCTCACCTGACGGGTGACCTGTGCACGGTCAGGCCTAGTCTTTGTCTGATAACACAACAGAAAGAAACTGAGAGGGATATGAAAAAGAAAAAAAAATAGATGGAAAAGTTGCACAAATGAAATCTCAGTTGTTTCTCCTAGATAGCAATGAAATTACAAGGAGAGCAACTGGAGACTGTGGGGGAAAAAAATGTATTTGTTTCCTCTAGAGTTTCTTACACCTTGCTCAAAAACACCACAGTCTGCAATCAAAACTCACAGATCTCAATATGAACTCAGACATTTCTTATAGAAATTATCTATTATTACTTATAAGTCAACTAAATTATGTCTCATTCATGTATTATTATGTCTAAGGAATTCTAGAAGAGACACCTAAAATATAGCTGAGAACTTATTTGAGACTGTTGAGACATAAAAGAGCAAAACAATTTATCTTTGGATATAAAGGGAGAGACATCTATAGGATGAAAATATTTACAAATGTGATCTCAAAAGTTCTCAACAATGTCTCAAACTGTCCTCAGATTTTGTCTGAAATCCAAAATAAGAAATCTCAATTCAAACTCAAACATTTCTCATCAATTCCCCAATGGTTTGAGCTGGGAACTCAATTAAGCTATGAAAAGTTAGAAGTGTCCATTGGAAATCAAATTGGCGTTCTCAAGAATATCTCAAACTGTTCTCAAATTTGCCAAGATTCCCAAGTCTGCAATGAAAACTCAGAGAACATTTCACATCAAATCCCCCAATACCAAGTGATTTGAGCTGCTATCCCAGTTTAAATCTCAAGGACTTTTAGGAGAAACATCTGAGTCAACAGAACTGAGAACTCCTGAGCAACTTTTGAGCAACACAATTTAGAGGTATAGCGGCAGGATAGATGCGAACCCTTCCATGTACCTGAGTTGCGTAGCGGGCGGGTTGCTATAGCGTGATTTCAGATTTGCTTTTAATTGTTCATTCTGGATTCCATGCTGAGCGAGTCTTTGTGTTGCAGGCATCACAGCAATCTTCTCTCATTATTGTGTAAATAGGTTTTGGCAAGGCTCAGTAAATAAAATACAGACTGACAGGAGGACGGGAGGGAATTAGCCTTCCTACCAATTAGACTAGCCTTAGGCTGTACTTTTAACTGCAGATGAATCCCACAAATCGCTGAAATGATCCTGTCACAGACCCCTGATATGAAAACCCCACTGTGCAGTGTGGGAGAGGACAGGAGAGGAGAGAACGGAACGGGAAAGAGGGAGCGCCGAGCCGAGAGAGGAGGGGAGCGTTAGGGAAGCTGTTTTAATGAGTTGGGGAGGGTTTCCAGGCGGGGGCTGCACCTCACAGCTGGGGCCTGTTGATTGACAGGTCGGATCAGGTTCTCCAGCCAGTGGGGCCAGATGGAAAGAGCAGGAATCTGCTTAAAATGCAGCAGTTTTACGCTCTCGATCCTACTTCCCAGCGAACGGAAATTCCCAAATTGTCTCACCTCCTACCTGTAAAAATGATTTTCCATAATAAATGCAAAATATGCTTCTTGTTTGCCAAGAATCTGCTTTTTCCCCCCATAGCCCCGGAAGCGATTTATTTCAGGAGTCGGTTGGCTAAAAAAAGACACAATTATAGCTGAAAGGAAGTGTCATCTTCACACGCCGTGAAGCTTAAAGACAAACACATTCAGGAGAAAGAGGAAGATCAGGAAACCTCGTCCTCGGCCAAACGTGTAACCCAAGTCAAGAGCGCAGTGGGACATAAAGCTTCCACAGTCATCTGGGAAGTGAATTTCAACCAGATTTTTCCTGAATTTGGCCTGAACATGAGCTTTATCTGAGCTCCCAATTGAGGATTATCACGTCAGACAAACTTTTCAGTGGTGTGTGTGCGGGCACCCTTCACTTCCTGTGCTCCATCAGAAACACTTCCTGTTGTGTGTGCGTGTGTGGCGGCTCATGTTTTCTCAGCCAGAGATGTTTGCTTGCTTTAGTGTTGATCTCATCCTTCCCTGCAGTGCGGTTGTGTGTGTGTGCGTGCGAAGAGGTCACGAAGCGGCACCCCGAGATCAGAAAGGTCACGACTAGCCAAGACAAAACAACACACACGTGTACCTTCTGCCTCTACGACTGAACGGCAATGGAAAAATGGTGGAAAACACCAAAAAAAAACACCATATAACCATGAGCTTTAGACACTGCCATGATGGTAATACCATGATATTGTGTGCCTTAGTATCATTTAAGTACCATAATATATGAATATGGCAATTCAATTAGAATTTTCATATTTTCCTTGACTTTTCAAGACATTTCAAGTAATTGTAATATTTTAGAGCTGTGAATAACTTTAAATATTTAGCATATTCACTTTAGAAATTCCCATGACGTCTAAGGCCTGGAAATCACAATCTACAATCCAAAAAAGAAAGACTTCACTCAATCTTAACTCTCCAAATCGCAATTCCTTTCCTGCAAATTCCTCTTCCCCTCCATGAATCATCATTCTTTCCGGCTCAGAATTAATGCAAATCCCTGGCACAAATCAAATCGCTAAATAATGTGGCCAGGACAATAAATTTATCCTTATAACACTTAAGGATGCGTCCCGCTGGGAGTCGTAGAGTACAGAGAGAAGGTGTAGGGTTGGGGGGAGGCCACCGCACTGTTCTTTATCATGACAGATCTCCTTTGCACACTAATTTTCTTGTTAAAGAAGAGAGAACAGACTTAAATCTCTTTTCTCCCTCCCTGCCGCCGGTGCTTGTCAGCTAAAGCTCACATTAAGAAACAGAGCAGTCACATTAGCCCATATTACCATCTAACCGGGTCACTTCACACTTACTGAAGAATTATCTCACACCGCTCTGAATCAATCACCAAAGCAGGTTTCCATCTTGTGCACAGAAAGGCCATCCTTAACTTCTAGTATTTTTAAAATACCCACCTTTTCTGGCCTTTCTCTCACATGGACGAAAACAGCAATGGCCCGATGTTTTGCTTCACAGACGAAGGTCGAAGCTGTCGTTCCGCTCTTCAATAAAGTAAACAAAATTAGACATCGCGCCCGTTTTCTCAGACGGAATCGATCGCGGGCGACTTGTGAGTTTAAGACTTAATAAAACGCACTTAAGAATGATATCAGGGGCTCAAAGACGAATTTGCTTCCAATTCAATTCTCCTAGTGTTAAATTTATTGCAGCCGCAAATTAGTCCCTGTTATGATGGGTGGTTACATGATGGCGTCTAAAGGGATGCGAGAGGAGAGACACGGAATGGGGCTAAACCACTCGCCCGGCCCTTTGACAGATGTGCTTCAAAAAGAACGGACTAGACAGGAGGCAGTAAAGTAAAAAAGACAGAAAGAAAAAGAAAAGACTTCAGCTCTTCCTCCTCTTAATAGACAGCTGTGAGGAGAGACGGGGAAAAAAGGAGAGAGAAAAGGCGCTCATTTTCTCTTCCGGAGGAGAGCACAGAAGCGCTCAGTGGGAAAGAGCAAGAGAGAGAAAACTGCAGCCCGCCGAACGCTCGGCGGCGAGATGATGAAAGTTGTCAGGGTTCAAATTTACTCATACGCTCACTTACGACATGATTGATTTTCCTTCAGAGTTCTCAAACACACGATTGTCTTCCCTTCTGCAGGCTAAGCTAATGTGTTAGCCCAACTCTTTCTCGCAGCGTTTCTTTCTTTTCTTTTTTTCACTCCCTTCTCACTGTCTCCGGCCCGTGGGGGCTTTGACATGTAGAAGAACAGAGCAGAATGACTGGGATGAATTTGAAAGCGTAATTTTCCATCTGTCAGTCACCGGACTAAAAGGAACAACTTAAGCAGCCGTCAGAAGGGTCTGTGGCGGGTCACCCCAGAAAGCAGAGTCGCCTTTGTCCTCTGATTGGACGCGATATGACGCACGGAAATCAGATTCGGGAAGGTGACAGAAACGACGAGAGTCCATTTGATAGCCTCAATTTTAACATTGAAATGCAAAAGACAACTTCAAGGGATAGGTCACCCAAAAATGACATTTCTGTTATGTTGTTAACTCAACCTTTTCCTTTCCTTTATTTTGTAAAAAAAAAAATCAACAGGCGATATTTTGAAGAATATGTAAGCCATTTTTTCCATGCAATGAAAATAAAATCCATCCATCAAGCCATCCTGTAGGTTTGGCTTGACAAAATGTTCCCAATATTGGGTAAACTTTCCCTTAATAATTCATGGACTTAATTTCATAATACGAGGTCCATAGGTCCATTCTTTCTTTCTTTTTTTTTCATGTTAGGTGCTTCGAGAATGGAACCAGTTATGGTTTATTGAATTATTAAGGGAAAATAAATAAAAAAGAAACACGTTGAAAATCTTTGGGTTCCAGTCAATCACTCTGAAACATTAATGAGGCAGGCAAGAGTGCCATAAAACCAGATATAGGCAACAATAGTGAATTATAAATTGATATTGATTTTTCTCTTCCTTTGCAATAAGACGCCCAGGTAATCGCGTGTTACCACATGTAAAGTGCACTTTCCTGGCAGAGGCAAATACCAGCGTTCAAATATATATGAGATGGCCTGGATTTATGACCAATCTCATTTCGCAAACAAAAAGAAGGGGACAGAGCGGAAAGGGACACACACACAGGGAAGCAGGGTGTATGTGTGTGTGTGAGTCTACAAGACTTTATTGAAGCTTAGAGGGAGACCCCGCAGTGCACCAGCTTGATATGTTACCTTGTTAGCATCGCTAAGAGAAGCATAAATATTTCTTTATTATTTGCCAGGGCAGTCCTGTCACCCCTAATAGACAGGCCACATGGAGTCAACACCACATTAGCCGCCTCTAGACCCAACAATCATTCAAAAAAAAAGAGAGAGAACAAAAAAAAAGCCAAATATAGATTTATCCTATATATATATATATAAGCAAAACTTGACAGCGCGCATGCATGCTCACGGGTAAAGTCGAACGCTAAATAAACCGTAAACACTAAGCTGCGCTCTTATTGGAGATATTTGAGTACAAATGGCCTTTTTTTTTGTCCCAAGACAACCTCAGACATAGCCTGCAATTACTATTGGCATTTTACATGTAAATATTTAACACTTCACAGCTACTTTGGCCCTAAATGGCCATTAGGTACGGCTTCGGGCCCCGCGGACGGACTCTCGGAGGGACGCTACTCCACAGAGCTCCCCGGCTTTATTGGATTACAGTTAACACAAATCTCTGCGTCGGAGTGTGCGAGACGGAGGACCCAATTTGAGGCGAGAGAGAGCGTGCGTTCGTGTGTGAGTGACAGGGTAATGGCGACTACAGCGGAGAGGTTGTCGTTAAGTGGTCTGTCCCTGCCGGTGAGGGCCCTTTTGTCAGGTTAATTGATAGTTTTGGCCTGCAGTTCATTAGACAGACGCATCGGCTTCAGTCACATGGACAATAGTGCGGCCCTCTGCCTGATATGTTAATCTGAGACACCCAATACAGCGTTTAATTAATCTGTACCACCAGTCATGTAGTCACTCTCCCTACACGCACATCAAAACCGGTGGTACCAGGACTATTGATGAAGCACATCTGTACACTAGCAGAACTAGCATTAGGTATCAGAAGTGATACCTTGGAAGTATACTGTGGTACATGAATATGATGATCATTCAGTGCCATAGTGTTATGCATACACCTCAAACTATAAAAAAGAGTGAAAGAAATAAACAAACTGGAAAAAAAAAACAGAAAATAGTATGATATATATATTTTCATAAATAAATAAATAGTTGCTCAAATATAAAAAATCTGCATCTGATGTCATGGATGTCCTCAAGTATAAATGAATAGAATTAATTTATAAAGTAAAAAATTTTCTTCTAAATTATAATTTTCTTTTTAACAATGCAAATATATAAATGTATAAAAAAATGAACAAATAAACAAATAATACATCTAGGAAAATAAAATAAAAAATCCAAGATATGAGATTAAAATTGCTTTAAAAAAAATAAAGATAAAAATCAATACAATAAATTCATGAATAAATGTATTTTTTATTCTAAAAATACAAAAAAAATCTATCTATAATAAATAAACAAACAAATAATTGAGAAAAAAACAAGAAAGATGAGAGGTAAATATCGTGAGATAAAAGATTGGTGAAAATATGGTGAAATAAGACATAAAACTAAATAAATAAATTGATTTATGTTTCTATGGCAACAAAATAATTAACAGAAGACACCAAAATGAAAAAGTCCTGGATGTCTATAGAATGCAGTTCTTTAGACAGCACTGTGTATTTTGCATCCTAAAGGTAAAATAAAATAAAAAAGAGCGGGGCGCATGGATGGAGAGATGAAAAAAGCAGAAAATCCCTCACAGTGGTGTGCAGGGTCTTGCAGAGCTTCAAAAGCGATTGTCTTGGAAGAAGAGGGGCAGTTCATTTCACAGGCGCAATTAGCCGCCTGAAACACTATTGACCGGCGAACGGCTGTTTGTTCAACAACTCTGTGTGTGAGCTAGACACGCTAGCATGTGACAAAACACTAACAACAGGGGAACTGAAGCTTTCTGTGGAGAACGCCACTCCCAGACACCTCTAGAGGCTTCAGCTGAGACCCCGTCCGCGTCACAACACCTGAGAGAAGAGACGAGACGCTTTCAAGACCTCTACGGGAATGTAGATGTATCTTCTTAACCTCACAAATGATTACAGGTGTTCCCTGCCTGGATGTAAACAGCGTATTTCCCTTTGTACCAGCCATGCAGCGAATGAATGAAGACAGCGAGAAAATCTGTTTGGAAACTGCCATGTCAAAGCCTGCATTACACAATAAAGGCTCTATTTCTCTTTCTCTCTCTCTCTCTGACGACTGTCAAGGTACACAGCAGAGGAGTGCAAAGGAAGTGGCGGCACAGCTATGCGCTCTTGTCAGTTAGATTAGGTCATTGTAGTGCGTATAGACAGCTCTGGATGTATTTATTTGTGGTGCTCGCTCATGCTTGGGGTTAGTGATCTGAACAAACCCTAATGTTAAACTTTGGGAATACGTCCCAAGGAGAGCTGTTACTCTCTAAGTGATTGGACTTAAAATGCAAAAACTAATTGGGCGGGGAAAAAGGTGGGGGTCAAGTTATATCTATAGGGGGAAAAGTATTAATAATTATATATATATATATATATATATATAAAATAATAATTAATAATTTACTTTCCCCTATAGATATAACTTGACCCCCACCTATATATATATATATATATATATATATATATATATATATATATATATATATATATATATATATATATATATAGTCCCAAAGAAAACTCAACCACTCTCCCTCAATCTCCGCAATGACCTCTTTGTTCTGGAAACAATTATTTCAGGAAAGCCTGTCAATATCATTATTTTTACAAGAAATCAATACACTTCACAAAGGTAATGGCGAGACGTTCACCTTCCTCTCTCTCTCTCTCTCTCTCTCTCTCTCTCTCTCTCTCTCTCTCTCTCTCTCTCTCTCTCTCTCTCTCTCTCTCTCTCTCTCTCTCTCTCTCTCTCTCTCTCTCTCTCTCCCTCTGTCAGGGTGTGAGTGGCCAGGCCGGACGGCCGAGAGCTGATGACAGATTCTGCTGGACGTGTAGCAGACAGTGTCGAGCGAAGGAGAGGAGAGGAAGGCGGCTGAAGGCAGGCGTGGAAAACGTCAACTCCTGCAGGCTCTAACGAGCCAAAGATGTCAGCCGCTACGAGTGTCCACTCGCCAACCAACAGAGAGAGAGAGAGAGAGAGGAAGCATGTTGGGTAGCACATGCTGGCAGACTCTCTAATCGTGTTTCCAAGGCATTCTCTCTCTCTTTCTCTCTCTCTCTCTATTAGTCCTGAGATGGCCACAACCAGAAAATGGACACTATATTATTGTTAGTCTTCCAAAAACAACAACATTAAAAACCAGGAATGCACATACATAACGCAATCCCACACACCCACGCGTGCTGTGTCAAAACCCTGGTGTATTTCGCCTCCCCCAGATGATAAATTAGCCGATCACTCATCGTTAATTTATTTTAAATATATTAATCATATTTCTCATAGGAGAATCTCACATTCCTCTTCTCACATCCATCTTTGGTCTCCTGTGATATTATTTTTTTTTCCTTCCAGAAAGAGGGAGCGCAATCTACTGTCCTACTTCTCCCCACAGCGGTGCCATACGCTCTAGCGTTATTTAACTACGGCTTCGAAATACTTTCTGCCGCTTTCGAGCAGCACTTCCCAGATGGCCTCCGCAAGCTGTGCCAAAAAAGCGTCTTGTCAACAGCCTTGAACTATGAGATCATATGGCGACAAGACATAGGTCTTTATATCTCTTCTGTTTCAGAGTTCCACTGTCGTCTGACTGTCCAATTCATCATGGGCGAATATTGCTGTCAGAGCGATAGCGAGAGGAAGTTCCTCGTACGGCTCTGATAAAGGGACGTGTCCGACTCTCAACAGCTCCGCCGAGCAGCCGGCACCAGGCCCGAATACACCACTTTTGATAAAATAATTGAGCAAAGGGTGCGGGCCCAAATGTTTCGCAAAGCTCTCCCACGCGTCTAGCATGAGATTACGGAAGAAAAGACAAACATTTCAGGCTTTACCAGACAAAAAAAAAAAAAAATGCTATTGCTTACAGGTTGCTCTTTTGTAGCTCAGTGGAGAATTATGGTTCATTTAGGCAACTTTGTCTCAGACGTTTCTCCTATGACTTTGAAGAAATAAACTAAAAGATGCAAATGTGATTAGCATAGCACAAATAATTTGGATTTCATAGAGAGATATCTGATATTTTGATTGCATTCTTTTTTTTTTTTTTATCAGACAGTTTGAGACATCTGAAATTTGTGAGATAACAGGCCATTTTTTTCTCTCAGGAGAAGTAATCAAAATATCACTGATGTCTAGGAGAAACAACTGAGACATTGACAAGATGATGATATCATTCATGCTTTTTCTGCTGTTTGGTCTCTTTGTAGAATTTGGTGAGAAAATTTGAGTTCATTTAAAATATCTGACTTTTTGATTTCTGAGATAACGTGAGCACAGTTTGAAACCTTCTAAAACCTACAGGTCATTTTTCCAATTCATAGATTCCAATTTATCCCCATTTCATCTCATTTATGTCTAGGAGAATCAATCAAGACATTATTGAGTTACAATTTGTGCTGATTTCCACTTTAAAAGTGTCAACAAATGACTTTAAATGGTACAAAACAGCATCCGTTTGGAATCAAATGAAGCAACTATAAACAGATAAATCATATACATTCTCAAGTTGCAAATATTTGCACACACTTTTCCTCAGAAATATGCGTGCCGGCGCCAAATGTGAGGTGCGTTTCGTCGGAAATGTGTTGATTTATTTCTCTGCCATTTTGTGCTGCTGGCATACAGGACTGAAGTCAAGTTTGATGAGGCTCTAAGCATATTTAAACGCCTCTTATGACTGCCACTACACTAGAGACAGTCACGTCATTACAACTGTCACTCACAGCTCTGTATAGCGTGTGTGTGTGAGAAAGAGTCTACGGGTTACTAATGCAGGCCACATGTATAAGTGGTGCTGATGTCTCAGGCTAATAAAACAGCTGCGCTCTCATTGGCCCTTCAAACGGAAAGCTGAGAGGGGGGAACTAGAAATCAGAAACAACAAATAGTCACATCCAACCCAAAAACACTTTAACATGCCCGCAAACCGCAAGAGAAAGACAACGGCAGAGACATGGGGAAAATGCAGCAAGCCCAAACTGAACATTTGCCAGACATGATGGGGAAAAAAACAGGGCTGTTTTCTGTTCTTTCTTTTTGCATCCACGCTACCATGTTCCTCCCTGTGGACTCTGAACTGCATTTATGAATTATCTGACACTTTTTCTGACAACAAGAGCACGGTGGAAATTTCAAGGCCCCTTTTCCTGACAAGCACGAATATCAATATTTGAATACGTTGCCGATTTTTCAAAAACTTCTCGTTCTTTTTCACGGATGCACTGGAGCAGGGTTGAGTTGTTGTGCTTTCTTTTTCGGATTCCCTCGAGCCCCAAAGGAAAGAATTCAATGCGTCTTGCATTTTATTCTGCTCGGAGTGGCATCTGATACTCTCTTCTGAAGAAGTTTACTTCCCTTGACTACAAATACAGGCCCGTCCTGGTAAATAATGATGAAACCGCGAGAGCGTTGATTCATAAATTGACACGGCAAAGTAACGTGCATCTTAGAGATCGTTGTAAGATATGCACGCCTTTGTGCGCTCGATTCCAAAAGGCAGAACAGTTGTCTTAAGGTTTATTTTGGCGTACAATCTTTCGTTTCTCTGACATGTGAGATTCTGAGGCTGATTAGAAGGAACTTGTTAGGACGGGATCTGAAAAGCGCTGACTCCTCCTGCTAACAAGCAGGTGAAAAAAAAGCAATATAAAGACAACAAAACGCAGTCATTAACATTTATGAGTGTTGCAGGTGTCAGTCAAGACGTGATATTAGAATAAAGTAATTTAATTTGAATGCAGAAGGTGTGCGTGCATGCGAGTGTGTGCGTGTGTTGCGTGTAAGCCGTCGCTTTTTAATTTGCATGCCGGAGATTGTTTATACGGATCTTTAATAGGGACGTCAGCTCGCTGGCAAACGTTCTTGAGCGCAACAAAGACAAATGTCACCGTATTTTCTATGAGCAATCATGTTTAATAACATGCATCATTAGCGATGGGATCAATACGGATGTAGCAGGCCTGTTCAAGCAAAACAAATATGACGAGCTGTAACTCCTCCTTCCTCTCTCAATTTATACCACCAGAATTATGGGATACATTCAGCCGGTGATTTATGTATGAACTAATGTTTGCTGTAAGGGAACCAAACCTAGGTTTCTGAATCCTCTTACGAAATGTATTTTGATCGGGTTTTGAGCCTTGAGTTTGTGTGCTCCTCGTACTCTTGTTTCCCTCCTCCTCTTCACCCCCAAATGTGTGTGTGTTGGGAAGAGAGAATCTCTTAAGCTTCTCACAGGCCGCTACCCTGTCTGATTCGGTCACTAATGATAGATTGCCCTGCCCTCCCCCTCTCTTCCCCTTTCACTTTCTCTCAGCGCTGGTGGAGGACTAAACCTCGACCCCTCTCTCCCGCCCCGTCACCCCCGCGAGCTGCCTGTCTGCTCTCTGCTTAGACATCAGCCCTCCGTCAGCCTGTGGCCATCTCGTTTTTCTCCAGTCAAACACTGGGGCTTCAACACTGCACATCCTGAAACAACATCACATTTGTTTCGCCTTCCTTTCTTTTATATTTTTAGTGCCCGAAACGTGTGCTTGAACACAATGGTTTAATCAATAATCAATGCTGAAGTCAATGGAGATCGAAGGCTGATACACTTCCAAAATTTACGTATGAAAAGCACACACAAAAAAAAACACTTATTTTATAAACAGACTGTTTGATTTCAATTAAAACAACAAAAAATTATGAGATACTTTCAAGCTGATTTGAGTATGAAAAGGGCATAGCAGTCTTATGAATATTAGCCATAAGAGATTTTTTTTAATAATATGGAAATTCTTCAATTAATCGATAATCGCAAAATGGCCACATTTTGTCTAGTTACGAATGCTAGCACACTAAAATCTTTAATATTCATGATTTTTTTTCGCATTCTGAAAACAGGAAATGTTTTTTGACTTTTGGAAAGTCGCAGCTATTAATTGAAAACGGCCAAATTTTGTCCAATTACGTTGAATCACAAACACTTCAATAGACACTATTTTTTTAACTCCCGAAAACAGAAAATGTTTTTATACTTTGGAAATGTTTTATAATTGGAAAATAGTGAATATTAATTGATTTATCATTATCATCTGAAATGATAATCTCAAAACGGCCAAATTTCCCCAAATTTTTTCTTAAAAAAAAAAACACTTTGGAAATATGTAAAAATCTGAGAATCACAACTATTAATTGATTAATCAATAGCAGCTGATATGATCATCTGAAAATGACCAAATTTAATCAAATGACTAATTCGTGCACAATAAAATTTCAAATTACATTATTTAAATATTTGCATTTTTAAATAGAAATATAATAATTAATACAATTTATCTATAAAAAATGTGTATCCATCAGCATTGATTAAAAAATCAGAATTGACATCATTTATCAGCCAAACGCCACAATTCCAAAATGGCCACATATTGGTCAAATACAGCTTCAATTGCTTATACGCTCAAGCTGATTATATTAGCACAAAACATGTAACCATTACTTACGAACTTCTGAAAACTTATTGAAAGCAGTTTATTATACATGGCCAGTGAACTGAACACAAACACTAAAAAGCGGCAAACAGTCACATTTAATCTTAAAATGTCAAATATCGTCCGATTAATCAGTTTGGACGATAAATTGGTTGATCGCTTGTGTAAACTGAGTGAAAAAATTCCCCTTAATTCCATACGCTGTTCAAACCTATATGATTGTGTTTGCTACGTAAGTACATACTCGCGCCGTGTACACTGCTTAATTCGAGGTAGTGCTTGTGTCCTCTAATAACAGAGCAGGAATTGGTTTGGCGGGGTTGATATCCGGGTGTCTATCTGGAGTGACGAATACATGAAGCATTTCAGACCATCTCCCCTTTTCAATTTCAGTCGGTGCCTGTGAACCAACATGGTTCTGATGCCTTTCACCCTTCAATGGACACACAGCCACCGCTAATCAGGATTACATCCTTCAGTCAACAGTGATTTCAATAAAAGAAAAGAGAGAGAGAGGGGGAGAGAGAGAGAGAGAGACAGAAGGAAAAAAAAAACAACAAAAATTATCATAAATATAGGAAGCTTGAGCTGGACTGGCGGCCCGGTTGTTGTCGAGATAGCAGAAGGTGATTAAAATCTCATTCGACGGGAATCCGACTGAGGCGCGGTGGTCAAATTGTGGAGGAACACACACACACACACACGCATGCAAGCAAACACACACTCCCGGTACGAGCGAGCAAAGTGAAGATGATGGAACTCGCCCCCGAGTCGCATCTGATTGCACATGCACACACAAATTGGCACAAAGTAGATTCATGAACAACAAATCATTGCAGGGGGAGCCTGACCTCTTCAAAATGAGCCTTTGTTACAATCATTTCAGTCAGCGTAGCCGCCACGAGGTGCCTCATACTAATTTGCTGTCTCCGAGAGAGAAAATGTGAAAAAACTGTGTTGCCCCCAACAGGTTAACACGCTTACACGCTCACCTTTAAATGGATGTGACGTGTGACCTTATTCAGGGTTTGGATATCGAGCTAATAACTTCCTTCGTGAAACAAATTACCCAGTCTTGGCCTAACATTATTATTTTCTGTATGTTTAAAGAGATGATATTTAACAACAGCGCCGGCTGTGAGCGAGAGAGAGACAGTGTGTGTGTGTGTGTGAGCACACCGTCTGACTGTGTGTACGGTTTAATTACCACATCGACACGTGTAACTGATGCAATACCGCAGCTCGCCGGTGAAACCCCTGTACAAACACGCGTCACTTGGAAAACTCTTCCAAGATGTGTGCTTGAAAATCGGGGAATTGCTAACATGCAGGAAAACGAATATAGACTCGGTTTTGCTCACCGTCGCTACCGCATGAAGCTAATAAACCGTTCCGGACTGCCCGAGGTTAATGGCGAGACCACAAAATTTGGACTGGGGCCGCGGTTGTTTTAGCTAAGCTTCATTATCAATCCCAAGAGAGACCGTGAGGTGTAGAAAGTGCAAGTCAATGTGTTCATTGTCCTTCCGTCAAACGAATGGACGCCGGCCTGGTGACGGCAGGATCGGAAGAACTATGAGAGCCTGACTTGTTTTCTGAGCAATTAAAGCGTTGGGCTCAACGGGAGAGAGGGTGAAGTGGTCTGCCATTAAGCCTAGTTAGAGGGGTCGTAAAGCTAACCTGTTGAGAGACGTGAGTGTGTGTGTGTGTGTGTGTGTGTGTGTGTGTGTGTGTGTGTGTGTGTGCGTTGAGGAGCTGTCTGGATTGTGTCAGGTTGTCAGGGTTGGCCACTTTAACAGAAGGAAGTTAAGGCGGTGACCCACGAGGCCAGACACTTTGAGGAGATAATGTCCAAGTCTTTCTTTTGCTGCCTTTCCCTCTTTCCCTCTCTCTCTCTACCTCCCACAGGCCAATTAAAGCCTCGGCTCACGGGAAAACTTGCACAGGACTTCCTCTCCCTCCTCTTCCCCCTGTTTCTGCTTAGCAACGTCTTGTCAACACACACAGATCCGTGAAATTCTCGTCGCTATCACTAGCATTACAGTTTCAAATCGCCTGTTGGGATCATTACGGTATTAAAAAGCAAGAAACTCTTGCTCCAAAAATATTTGTACATTGTGAGCCTAATTATGCGGTGTCCATTCAACTATTTACCATTCAAAAAAAAAAATCAACAATTTTATCATCTTAAACCTGGAAAAGTATGACATCTGAATTAAGTCTTCCAATTGGAAAACTTGTAGTAGCAATCTAGAAATTCAATTTAGCCAAAATTTGGTGATACAAAGGGATTTTTTCTTTTTCTGGTGTATATCATAGGAATTATGTATGTATACGAATGGAACATAGCATACCTGACTGTGCTTTTGTGGTGATGTGTGGATAAAACTGGCTAAATCTGTTTACATTGTTGTTTTTTCTGGCACGGCACACATTTCAAAAGCGTACTCTGCCCATGGAGTTGGGCAGATGGAGAAGGAGAGACAGAGGCATCCATCGCAGCTGGCTCTGATTACCGAATGTCTATCCATTCTTTCAGCATCTTAAGGCACGCTTTGAGATATTACTCGAAAACAGGAAGATCCAGTGAAGCCCAAACAGATATAAAGTTCCAGACTTACTCAGTCAATACTTGTCATTTCTGGCAGCTAAAACTTTTGAGTGCAACTGATTCTTTTTTGTAACGTAAACGATATATACAAGGTACCAGAAGTGAATGAGCTAATTCTTGCTTCTCAGCACAAGCATCCTCGTCTTTAGTCTGTGATCTCCATCTAAACCCCTCACAAAAGAGCTAAAGGCTCTGTGACACTCTCACATTACACACATGTGAATATCTAAAGTGCTTTTGCCACCCACCCTCGCTGAGAACGATTTTCTTTCACTTTTCTCCCCCTGGTCTCACTCTTTGGACATGGAAGTTTACGCCTGGAGGATTCGAACACAAACCAAGTGTCATTTGTCCTTCAGTTCTACCCACCCAAGTAGTGATTAGTTTGGTTTAGCTGCTGGCTAAGAAAGCAAACCAATACAGTAGACCAAACAAGAGACCCGACGCTGGAGGGCAGAGCAACGCTCTGATTGGCTGCTCTTCATTATGTCCAGCTGGAAGGTAAATAATCAACAAACACTCAATGAGGGACAGCCTGTTTCAGCCCACCACTTTAATCA
Source organism: Scardinius erythrophthalmus (assembly GCF_964197995.2). Lineage (NCBI taxonomy): Eukaryota > Metazoa > Chordata > Actinopteri > Cypriniformes > Leuciscidae > Scardinius > Scardinius erythrophthalmus. The sequence goes on from NC_138238.1 coordinate 5,233,919, forward strand.
ACACTTAAGGAATCAAATTGGATTTGCCCTATCAGAGACAAATAGACTCCAGATTGTGTGTGTGTGGCTGCCTCATTCCTTGTAAGAGTGTCGGATATTTATCGTCGCTAACTTAAAGCCTAATACAGGGATACATTGCTTCAGTCCCGTTACAGTAAGTTTGCAATTTATATACTTAAATGTTAATATATAAAATGTAAATAAATGTAAACAAATAATGGTATATAATAATAATTAAGAAAATATAATATAAATTATTTCTTACCTACAGAAATTTCATTTTTATTCTACATTTGTATTTACATTTAAATATTTAAACTGTAAATGCACTATATCAGTTTTGGCATGGTTTGTGATAGGCAGTAATAGATAGATAAACAGTAATAACCTAAGACTTGTCTCTTTCAAAACATGTTTTGAGTTGCATTCAAAATGTTTTGGGGTCGAAGATCATTGGAAAATGCTAATAACGAACTTGGCTAGAAAAAAATCATCGCACAACACCACATTATTTACAGCCAGTATTCAGTGCACATTGTGCCAAGAACGATATTTTGTTCTGAAAAACAAATTGATCACTATGAATTTCCCCATAACAAAGTGGAGTTTGAACAAGCCAATGCAAGTATAAACTAAAATTTAGCCAATAAACAGTACGCGATGTTCTTGCATCAGAATGTGAGGTGGACGCAGAGCCAGTGTGTGTTTTGGGGTCGTTCCACTTAGTAATCCTCTAGGTCTGGCAGAAGAATGGCATTTTTAAAGACATCCCTTAAAATCTGCACCCTACTGAGGCCAGTGGTTTCCTCTGTCATTACAGAAGTGTAAACTCCTGGATGTGGGAGATTGAAAGTAATTTCTTACAGATGCACAGCCTCCTCTGGCTCTCGACACGGAGATTTGGGGAGAAAGGAGATCCAGCCAGGATGAGCTGGTCCCAAATCAGGGTGGACGAGTTCTGACGATTGAGTCACTGTATACACGCCTGTGACTGAACACAGGTGTATATTACTCATCACGGGCTTATCTGGAAATTATATTATTATTATTATTCACAATTGTTCATGACATAAAATACCTATGTAGTCATGTGGTTTCGTGCTGAGTTTTGCACACACCCAGACAAGAGGCCCAAAAATCAAGTCTGTGGTCAACTTTTATATTTTAGGGCCTTTACTGCTTTGTAATGGTAGAGAAAGAGTTAGTGTAATAGAAAAGCAATTAACCCTTGACATTTCTCTTTCAAAACATGTTGAGCAATATATGAGCAAAAATGTCATATAACAGTCAAATATTGCATCACATAACATACACAGCATGCAAGGAAACGGTAAAAGGGAATGGACTGCCATGTCTGCCGCATGCCTGCCAACTCCTAGGCCAAGCACATGTGCTACTGTTCCTTTTCTCATGCATTGAAGGGTAGAGGTACGATACTTTTTCATTCAGCATATTGAGCAGGTTTCTGGACAAGCCAGCCAGCGGTTTTATAGTTAATCAATACCAATCCATTCCCAGCCTTGATGTTAAATAGGGATCAATACAGGCAAGCTGTGACTGGATCTGATTTCAATTGGTTGGCCAAGCAGTGGGTTTTAATCTGAAACTAAATCAGACAGGAGAACATAAGTCAGGTGAATTACAACACTCCTTTCCCAGCACTAGGAAACGCCAGTCATATTTTATTATCACAGTCTGGGAAGGTTTATTCACCACCTACGTTTTTTTATTTATTTATTATTCTGTTTCATTTGTACGAGAAAGAGATACAAGCTGTCGCTAAAGACTAGCACGCAAAAAAAAGAGAGAGACAAGAAAATCCTATTTCTCAGCTCTGACGGAGTGGGAACCTGCAATAACGCCTCCTTTTTTTTGTCTCTCCTTAAATGATTGATTCAGAGAGACTGGACAGATCGATGAAGTTCTTAAGTTCAGAACGCTTCCCGACCAGAAGATCATAAGGATCACATCATTTCTGAATTAGTCCTCCTGATTCACACAGATCAGAGATCTTGTGCTACAAAGAGGGCAGCAGTTATTATAGACTGAAGAAAAAACTTAACCGGCACTTTAGCTGCCTTTTTCTACTACTCTTTGAGGTGTATAACAGAATCCATAATACTCTTTTTCTCATCCTAAATGTTGCTCTCCGTCTTCAAAAAGCTGCCTTATCTATCTGCGGCCATTGAAATAGCAAGCTCTCTGACGAAAGGCCCGCCATGTATTCCTGTAGATAAGTGTTGTCAGCCACCACACTTTTGCTAAGCCCCCTGAAATCCCACTTTCAGGAGCGAAATCCATAAAACTCATCCGAGGCTAGCGGATCTAATGAAACATGCTAGCCCCTATAGCACTGATTGATCAGCTAGCGGTCAAAGCCCTGGCCCGACCGCCCCGGTGTCCCGCTCCTCTCGTGGTCCATCTATGATGATAAATTAGCATTAGATAGGGCCTAATGAGTTTACTAAACATTTGGGATTTGCGCTAATAAACTGGCAAGCTAGCAGGCTAGCAGTGAGAATGAGCAATCCCCGAGCAGCCCCTTATCTAAGGGACATGACAGTTAAACCACACGTCCAATCTGCCATCGATTCATCATCCTGGCGTCATTGTGCATTCTTCACAAGAGGATAATTATGCAGCGACTGCCTTGGAAACACGAGTGTTTTACACTGAGAACGAGGTCTGATGTTGCATGCATTCCATGGTAAAGCACTTCAAAGAATACAATGGTTTTACTAATCTTTTACTAGCAAAATAGGCATTAAGCTGCAGACTACAGTACCGTCTAAACTGAAGGAATGGACCGAGAGCAAGTCTACATAATGACATTCTAATGAACATGCAAATTAAAAACGCTTGCGGCATTTGTCAGCAATAAGACAGAGACTAAGATTTATCTCAAAGTTTGATTTATCTAGCATTAAAACGTACGATCGTGCAGCTAAACGGCCTCGTTTTGTGCATGCAAACAATTTAAGAGTTATACAAATATTTAGCGTGGCTAATGGTATTCTATCAAGTTGACTCACAGCAACAACAATCAATCAGCATCGCACCCCATATTTAAAACAATGTAAATTAGTGGCAGCTTTGAGCAGAGTAAACGGCTGATGATGTGTGCTGGATGGCAGACGGAGTTCTGGACGCTGTAATTGCTGGGAATGATTATAATGAGGGTTTGGGAAACTTAAGCAGAGACTCACTTATAATGATAAATAGCCTTGAGCCAGTGGGTGAAACGCGGCCTAACCTCTCAAATACACTTCTCGCTGCTGACTCCTTGACT